>NW_026961599.1:0-169127 GCF_963924245.1 Chroicocephalus ridibundus
GCCAGGAGGGAATTGTCGAGCTTGTTCTCAGTGTCTCTGAGAATTGCTCTGATTATCCCTGTGACCTCTTTGCTAAGACTCTCCAGAGAGCCGTCCTCAAAACCAACACACATCTTGACATATCTCCCTCATTGATCGCAGTGTCTCCAGGAACGGCATTCAAGGAGCCAGGAACTTTTCTCCCTACACTGTCCATTGAGTTGTCCTCAAAACCAATATACATCCTGCTATATCTCCCACATGGAAAGTGCCAGGAGGGAGAAGTGGCGATTATGTTTAGACTTTCTCGGAACTGCTTCAAATCAACTAGATATCTTTGTGCTGTAAATCTCCCAACAGCCAAACGCAAAAGCAGCAAACATCTCGCTGTATGTCCCACATCCAAAGTGCCAAGAGAGAGCTTGCTCTCCCTGTCTTGAGTACTGTTTTCGCTGTGCCGGTTACCTCTTTGCTAACATTCTCTTCAGCGCTGCAGGGAAACCAGGAACCACGTGGAGAAGGCACCCACACTGAAAGTGCCTGGAGGGAACATTGGGGCTTCTTCTCAGTGTCTCTGACATAGGGTTTCACTGTCCCGGGAAAGTCTCTGCTAACACCCTGCAGAGCGCTGTGCCCAATCTACAGAAACGTCTTGCGGTATCTCCTACAGGGAAAGTGCCAGGAGGGAACTGTCCATCTTGTTCTCAGTGTCTCTGAGAATTGCTCTGATTATCCCTGTGACCTCTTTGCTAAGACTCCTCCAGAGAGCCGTCCTCAAAACAAACACACATCTTGACATATCTCCCACATTGATCGCAGTGTCTCCAGGAACGCATTCAAGGAGCCAGGAACTTTTCTCCCTACACTGTCCATTGAGTTGTCCTCAAAACCAATATACATCCTGCTATATCTCCCACATGGAAAGTGCCAGGAGGGAGAAGTGGCGATTATGTTTAGACTTTCTCGGAACTGCTTCAAATCAACTAGATATCTTTGTGCTGTAAATCTCCCAACAGCCAAACGCAAAAGCAGCAAACATCTCGCTGTATGTCCCACATCCAAAGTGCCAAGAGAGAGCTTGCTCTCCCTGTCTTTGAGTACTGTTTTCGCTGTGCCGGTTACCTCTTTGCTAACATTCTCTTCAGCGCTGCAGGGAAACCAGGAACCACGTGGAGAAGGCACCCACACTGAAAGTGCCTGGAGGGAACATTGGGGCTTCTTCTCAGTGTCTCTGACATAGGGTTTCACTGTCCCGGGAAAGTCTCTGCTAACACCCTGCAGAGCGCTGTGCCCAATCTACAGAAACGTCTTGCGGTATCTCCTACAGGGAAAGTGCCAGGAGGGAATTGTCGAGCTTGTTCTCAGTGTCTCTGAGAATTGCTCTGATTATCCCTGTGACCTCTTTGCTAAGACTCTCCAGAGAGCCGTCCTCAAACAAACACACATCTTGACATATCTCCCACATTGATCGCAGTGTCTCCAGGAACGGCATTCAAGGAGCCAGGAACTTTTCTCCCTACACTGTCCATTGAGTTGTCCTCAAAACCAATATACATCCTGCTATATCTCCCACATGGAAAGTGCCAGGAGGGGAGAAGTGGCGATTATGTTTAGACTTTCTCGGAACTGCTTCAAAATCAACTAGATATCTTTGTGCTGTAAATCTCCCAACAGCCAAACGCAAAAGCAGCAAACATCTCGCTGTATGTCCCACATCCAAAGTGCCAAGAGAGAGCTTGCTCTCCCTGTCTTTGAGTACTGTTTTCGCTGTGCCGGTTACCTCTTTGCTAACATTCTCTTCAGCGCTGCAGGGAAACCAGGAACCACGTGGAGAAGGCACCCACACTGAAAGTGCCTGGAGGGAACATTGGGGCTTCTTCTCAGTGTCTCTGACATAGGGTTTCACTGTCCCGGGAAAGTCTCTGCTAACACCCTGCAGAGCGCTGTGCCCAATCTACAGAAACGTCTTGCGGTATCTCCTACAGGGAAAGTGCCAGGAGGGAATTGTCGAGCTTGTTCTCAGTGTCTCTGAGAATTGCTCTGATTATCCCTGTGACCTCTTTGCTAAGACTCTCCAGAGAGCCGTCCTCAAAACCAACACACATCTTGACATATCTCCCTCATTGATCGCAGTGTCTCCAGGAACGGCATTCAAGGAGCCAGGAACTTTTCTCCCTACACTGTCCATTGAGTTGTCCTCAAAACCAATATACATCCTGCTATATCTCCCACATGGAAAGTGCCAGGAGGGAGAAGTGGCGATTATGTTTAGACTTTCTCGGAACTGCTTCAAATCAACTAGATATCTTTGTGCTGTAAATCTCCCAACAGCCAAACGCAAAAGCAGCAAACATCTCGCTGTATGTCCCACATCCAAAGTGCCAAGAGAGAGCTTGCTCTCCCTGTCTTTGAGTACTGTTTTCGCTGTGCCGGTTACCTCTTTGCTAACATTCTCTTCAGCGCTGCAGGGAAACCAGGAACCACGTGGAGAAGGCACCCACACTGAAAGTGCCTGGAGGGAACATTGGGGCTTCTTCTCAGTGTCTCTGACATAGGGTTTCACTGTCCCCGGGAAAGTCTCTGCTAACACCCTGCAGAGCGCTGTGCCCAATCTACAGAAACGTCTTGCGGTATCTCCTACAGGGAAAGTGCCAGGAGGGAATTGTCGAGCTTGTTCTCAGTGTCTCTGAGAATTGCTCTGATTATCCCTGTGACCTCTTTGCTAAGACTCTCCAGAGAGCCGTCCTCAAAACCAACACACATCTTGACATATCTCCCACATTGATCGCAGTGTCTCCAGGAACGGCATTCAAGGAGCCAGGAACTTTTCTCCCTACACTGTCCATTGAGTTGTCCTCAAAACCAATATACATCCTGCTATATCTCCCACATGGAAAGTGCCAGGAGGGAGAAGTGGCGATTATGTTTAGACTTTCTCGGAACTGCTTCAAATCAACTAGATATCTTTGTGCTGTAAATCTCCCAACAGCCAAACGCAAAAGCAGCAAACATCTCGCTGTATGTCCCACATCCAAAGTGCCAAGAGAGAGCTTGCTCTCCCTGTCTTTGAGTACTGTTTTCACTGTCCCGGTTACCTCTTTGCTAACATTCTCTTCAGCGCTGCAGGGAAACCAGGAACCACGTGGAGAAGGCACCCACACTGAAAGTGCCTGGAGGGAACATTGGGGCTTCTTCTCAGTGTCTCTGACATAGGGTTTCACTGTCCCGGGAAAGTCTCTGCTAACACCCTGCAGAGCGCTGTGCCCAATCTACAGAAACGTCTTGCGGTATCTCCTACAGGGAAAGTGCCAGGAGGGAACTGTCCATCTTGTTCTCAGTGTCTCTGAGAATTGCTCTGATTATCCCTGTGACCTCTTTGCTAAGACTCTCCAGAGAGCCGTCCTCAAAACAAACACACATCTTGACATATCTCCCACATTGATCGCAGTGTCTCCAGGAACGGCATTCAAGGAGCCAGGAACTTTTCTCCCTACACTGTCCATTGAGTTGTCCTCAAAACCAATATACATCCTGCTATATCTCCCACATGGAAAGTGCCAGGAGGGAGAAGTGGCGATTATGTTTAGACTTTCTCGGAACTGCTTCAAATCAACTAGATATCTTTGTGCTGTAAATCTCCCAACAGCCAAACGCAAAAGCAGCAAACATCTCGCTGTATGTCCCACATCCAAAGTGCCAAGAGAGAGCTTGCTCTCCCTGTCTTTGAGTACTGTTTTCACTGTCCCGGTTACCTCTTTGCTAACATTCTCTTCAGCGCTGCAGGGAAACCAGGAACCACGTGGAGAAGGCACCCACACTGAAAGTGCCTGGAGGGAACATTGGGGCTTCTTCTCAGTGTCTCTGACATAGGGTTTCACTGTCCCGGGAAAGTCTCTGCTAACACCCTGCAGAGCGCTGTGCCCAATCTACAGAAACGTCTTGCGGTATCTCCTACAGGGAAAGTGCCAGGAGGGAACTGTCCATCTTGTTCTCAGTGTCTCTGAGAATTGCTCTGATTATCCCTGTGACCTCTTTGCTAAGACTCTCCAGAGAGCCGTCCTCAAAACAAACACACATCTTGACATATCTCCCACATTGATCGCAGTGTCTCCAGGAACGGCATTCAAGGAGCCAGGAACTTTTCTCCCTACACTGTCCATTGAGTTGTCCTCAAAACCAATATACATCCTGCTATATCTCCCACATGGAAAGTGCCAGGAGGGAGAAGTGGCGATTATGTTTAGACTTTCTCGGAACTGCTTCAAATCAACTAGATATCTTTGTGCTGTAAATCTCCCAACAGCCAAACGCAAAAGCAGCAAACATCTCGCTGTATGTCCCACATCCAAAGTGCCAAGAGAGAGCTTGCTCTCCCTGTCTTTGAGTACTGTTTTCGCTGTGCCGGTTACCTCTTTGCTAACATTCTCTTCAGCGCTGCAGGGAAACCAGGAACCACGTGGAGAAGGCACCCACACTGAAAGTGCCTGGAGGGAACATTGGGGCTTCTTCTCAGTGTCTCTGACATAGGGTTTCACTGTCCCGGGAAAGTCTCTGCTAACACCCTGCAGAGCGCTGTGCCCAATCTACAGAAACGTCTTGCGGTATCTCCTACAGGGAAAGTGCCAGGAGGGAACTGTCCATCTTGTTCTCAGTGTCTCTGAGAATTGCTCTGATTATCCCTGTGACCTCTTTGCTAAGACTCTCCAGAGAGCCGTCCTCAAAACAAACACACATCTTGACATATCTCCCACATTGATCGCAGTGTCTCCAGGAACGGCATTCAAGGAGCCAGGAACTTTTCTCCCTACACTGTCCATTGAGTTGTCCTCAAAACCAATATACATCCTGCTATATCTCCCACATGGAAAGTGCCAGGAGGGAGAAGTGGCGATTATGTTTAGACTTTCTCGGAACTGCTTCAAATCAACTAGATATCTTTGTGCTGTAAATCTCCCAACAGCCAAACGCAAAAGCAGCAAACATCTCGCTGTATGTCCCACATCCAAAGTGCCAAGAGAGAGCTTGCTCTCCCTGTCTTTGAGTACTGTTTTCGCTGTGCCGGTTACCTCTTTGCTAACATTCTCTTCAGCGCTGCAGGGAAACAAGGAACCACGTGGAGAAGGCACCCACACTGAAAGTGCCTGGAGGGAACATTGGGGCTTCTTCTCAGTGTCTCTGACATAGGGTTTCACTGTCCCGGGAAAGTCTCTGCTAACACCCTGCAGAGCGCTGTGCCCAATCTACAGAAACGTCTTGCGGTATCTCCTACAGGGAAAGTGCCAGGAGGGAACTGTCCATCTTGTTCTCAGTGTCTCTGAGAATTGCTCTGATTATCCCTGTGACCTCTTTGCTAAGACTCTCCAGAGAGCCGTCCTCAAAACAAACACACATCTTGACATATCTCCCACATTGATCGCAGTGTCTCCAGGAACGGCATTCAAGGAGCCAGGAACTTTTCTCCCTACACTGTCCATTGAGTTGTCCTCAAAACCAATATACATCCTGCTATATCTCCCACATGGAAAGTGCCAGGAGGGAGAAGTGGCGATTATGTTTAGACTTTCTCGGAACTGCTTCAAATCAACTAGATATCTTTGTGCTGTAAATCTCCCAACAGCCAAATGCAAAAGCAGCAAACATCTCGCTGTATGTCCCACATCCAAAGTGCCAAGAGAGAGCTTGCTCTCCCTGTCTTTGAGTACTGTTTTCACTGTCCCGGTTACCTCTTTGCTAACATTCTCTTCAGCGCTGCAGGGAAACCAGGAACCACGTGGAGAAGGCACCCACACTGAAAGTGCCTGGAGGGAACATTGGGGCTTCTTCTCAGTGTCTCTGACATAGGGTTTCACTGTCCCGGGAAAGTCTCTGCTAACACCCTGCAGAGCGCTGTGCCCAATCTACAGAAACGTCTTGCGGTATCTCCTACAGGGAAAGTGCCAGGAGGGAACTGTCCATCTTGTTCTCAGTGTCTCTGAGAATTGCTCTGATTATCCCTGTGACCTCTTTGCTAAGACTCTCCAGAGAGCCGTCCTCAAAACAAACACACATCTTGACATATCTCCCACATTGATCGCAGTGTCTCCAGGAACGGCATTCAAGGAGCCAGGAACTTTTCTCCCTACACTGTCCATTGAGTTGTCCTCAAAACCAATATACATCCTGCTATATCTCCCACATGGAAAGTGCCAGGAGGGAGAAGTGGCGATTATGTTTAGACTTTCTCGGAACTGCTTCAAATCAACTAGATATCTTTGTGCTGTAAATCTCCCAACAGCCAAACGCAAAAGCAGCAAACATCTCGCTGTATGTCCCACATCCAAAGTGCCAAGAGAGAGCTTGCTCTCCCTGTCTTTGAGTACTGTTTTCGCTGTGCCGGTTACCTCTTTGCTAACATTCTCTTCAGCGCTGCAGGGAAACCAGGAACCACGTGGAGAAGGCACCCACACTGAAAGTGCCTGGAGGGAACATTGGGGCTTCTTCTCAGTGTCTCTGACATAGGGTTTCACTGTCCCGGGAAAGTCTCTGCTAACACCCTGCAGAGCGCTGTGCCCAATCTACAGAAACGTCTTGCGGTATCTCCTACAGGGAAAGTGCCAGGAGGGAACTGTCCATCTTGTTCTCAGTGTCTCTGAGAATTGCTCTGATTATCCCTGTGACCTCTTTGCTAAGACTCTCCAGAGAGCCGTCCTCAAAACAAACACACATCTTGACATATCTCCCACATTGATCGCAGTGTCTCCAGGAACGGCATTCAAGGAGCCAGGAACTTTTCTCCCTACACTGTCCATTGAGTTGTCCTCAAAACCAATATACATCCTGCTATATCTCCCACATGGAAAGTGCCAGGAGGGAGAAGTGGCGATTATGTTTAGACTTTCTCGGAACTGCTTCAAATCAACTAGATATCTTTGTGCTGTAAATCTCCCAACAGCCAAACGCAAAAGCAGCAAACATCTCGCTGTATGTCCCACATCCAAAGTGCCAAGAGAGAGCTTGCTCTCCCTGTCTTTGAGTACTGTTTTCGCTGTGCCGGTTACCTCTTTGCTAACATTCTCTTCAGCGCTGCAGGGAAACCAGGAACCACGTGGAGAAGGCACCCACACTGAAAGTGCCTGGAGGGAACATTGGGGCTTCTTCTCAGTGTCTCTGACATAGGGTTTCACTGTCCCGGGAAAGTCTCTGCTAACACCCTGCAGAGCGCTGTGCCCAATCTACAGAAACGTCTTGCGGTATCTCCTACAGGGAAAGTGCCAGGAGGGAACTGTCCATCTTGTTCTCAGTGTCTCTGAGAATTGCTCTGATTATCCCTGTGACCTCTTTGCTAAGACTCTCCAGAGAGCCGTCCTCAAAACAAACACACATCTTGACATATCTCCCACATTGATCGCAGTGTCTCCAGGAACGGCATTCAAGGAGCCAGGAACTTTTCTCCCTACACTGTCCATTGAGTTGTCCTCAAAACCAATATACATCCTGCTATATCTCCCACATGGAAAGTGCCAGGAGGGAGAAGTGGCGATTATGTTTAGACTTTCTCGGAACTGCTTCAAATCAACTAGATATCTTTGTGCTGTAAATCTCCCAACAGCCAAACGCAAAAGCAGCAAACATCTCGCTGTATGTCCCACATCCAAAGTGCCAAGAGAGAGCTTGCTCTCCCTGTCTTTGAGTACTGTTTTCGCTGTGCCGGTTACCTCTTTGCTAACATTCTCTTCAGCGCTGCAGGGAAACCAGGAACCACGTGGAGAAGGCACCCACACTGAAAGTGCCTGGAGGGAACATTGGGGCTTCTTCTCAGTGTCTCTGACATAGGGTTTCACTGTCCCGGGAAAGTCTCTGCTAACACCCTGCAGAGCGCTGTGCCCAATCTACAGAAACGTCTTGCGGTATCTCCTACAGGGAAAGTGCCAGGAGGGAATTGTCGAGCTTGTTCTCAGTGTCTCTGAGAATTGCTCTGATTATCCCTGTGACCTCTTTGCTAAGACTCTCCAGAGAGCCGTCCTCAAAACCAACACACATCTTGACATATCTCCCACATTGATCGCAGTGTCTCCAGGAACGGCATTCAAGGAGCCAGGAACTTTTCTCCCTACACTGTCCATTGAGTTGTCCTCAAAACCAATATACATCCTGCTATATCTCCCACATGGAAAGTGCCAGGAGGGAGAAGTGGCGATTATGTTTAGACTTTCTCGGAACTGCTTCAAATCAACTAGATATCTTTGTGCTGTAAATCTCCCAACAGCCAAACGCAAAAGCAGCAAACATCTCGCTGTATGTCCCACATCCAAAGTGCCAAGAGAGAGCTTGCTCTCCCTGTCTTTGAGTACTGTTTTCGCTGTGCCGGTTACCTCTTTGCTAACATTCTCTTCAGCGCTGCAGGGAAACCAGGAACCACGTGGAGAAGGCACCCACACTGAAAGTGCCTGGAGGGAACATTGGGGCTTCTTCTCAGTGTCTCTGACATAGGGTTTCACTGTCCCGGGAAAGTCTCTGCTAACACCCTGCAGAGCGCTGTGCCCAATCTACAGAAACGTCTTGCGGTATCTCCTACAGGGAAAGTGCCAGGAGGGAACTGTCCATCTTGTTCTCAGTGTCTCTGAGAATTGCTCTGATTATCCCTGTGACCTCTTTGCTAAGACTCTCCAGAGAGCCGTCCTCAAAACCAACACACATCTTGACATATCTCCCACATTGATCGCAGTGTCTCCAGGAACGGCATTCAAGGAGCCAGGAACTTTTCTCCCTACACTGTCCATTGAGTTGTCCTCAAAACCAATATACATCCTGCTATATCTCCCACATGGAAAGTGCCAGGAGGGAGAAGTGGCGATTATGTTTAGACTTTCTCGGAACTGCTTCAAATCAACTAGATATCTTTGTGCTGTAAATCTCCCAACAGCCAAACGCAAAAGCAGCAAACATCTCGCTGTATGTCCCACATCCAAAGTGCCAAGAGAGAGCTTGCTCTCCCTGTCTTTGAGTACTGTTTTCGCTGTGCCGGTTACCTCTTTGCTAACATTCTCTTCAGCGCTGCAGGGAAACCAGGAACCACGTGGAGAAGGCACCCACACTGAAAGTGCCTGGAGGGAACATTGGGGCTTCTTCTCAGTGTCTCTGACATAGGGTTTCACTGTCCCGGGAAAGTCTCTGCTAACACCCTGCAGAGCGCTGTGCCCAATCTACAGAAACGTCTTGCGGTATCTCCTACAGGGAAAGTGCCAGGAGGGAATTGTCGAGCTTGTTCTCAGTGTCTCTGAGAATTGCTCTGATTATCCCTGTGACCTCTTTGCTAAGACTCTCCAGAGAGCCGTCCTCAAAACAAACACACATCTTGACATATCTCCCACATTGATCGCAGTGTCTCCAGGAACGGCATTCAAGGAGCCAGGAACTTTTCTCCCTACACTGTCCATTGAGTTGTCCTCAAAACCAATATACATCCTGCTATATCTCCCACATGGAAAGTGCCAGGAGGGAGAAGTGGCGATTATGTTTAGACTTTCTCGGAACTGCTTCAAATCAACTAGATATCTTTGTGCTGTAAATCTCCCAACAGCCAAACGCAAAAGCAGCAAACATCTCGCTGTATGTCCCACATCCAAAGTGCCAAGAGAGAGCTTGCTCTCCCTGTCTTTGAGTACTGTTTTCGCTGTGCCGGTTACCTCTTTGCTAACATTCTCTTCAGCGCTGCAGGGAAACCAGGAACCACGTGGAGAAGGCACCCACACTGAAAGTGCCTGGAGGGAACATTGGGGCTTCTTCTCAGTGTCTCTGACATAGGGTTTCACTGTCCCGGGAAAGTCTCTGCTAACACCCTGCAGAGCGCTGTGCCCAATCTACAGAAACGTCTTGCGGTATCTCCTACAGGGAAAGTGCCAGGAGGGAACTGTCCATCTTGTTCTCAGTGTCTCTGAGAATTGCTCTGATTATCCCTGTGACCTCTTTGCTAAGACTCTCCAGAGAGCCGTCCTCAAAACAAACACACATCTTGACATATCTCCCACATTGATCGCAGTGTCTCCAGGAACGGCATTCAAGGAGCCAGGAACTTTTCTCCCTACACTGTCCATTGAGTTGTCCTCAAAACCAATATACATCCTGCTATATCTCCCACATGGAAAGTGCCAGGAGGGAGAAGTGGCGATTATGTTTAGACTTTCTCGGAACTGCTTCAAATCAACTAGATATCTTTGTGCTGTAAATCTCCCAACAGCCAAACGCAAAAGCAGCAAACATCTCGCTGTATGTCCCACATCCAAAGTGCCAAGAGAGAGCTTGCTCTCCCTGTCTTTGAGTACTGTTTTCGCTGTGCCGGTTACCTCTTTGCTAACATTCTCTTCAGCGCTGCAGGGAAACCAGGAACCACGTGGAGAAGGCACCCACACTGAAAGTGCCTGGAGGGAACATTGGGGCTTCTTCTCAGTGTCTCTGACATAGGGTTTCACTGTCCCGGGAAAGTCTCTGCTAACACCCTGCAGAGCGCTGTGCCCAATCTACAGAAACGTCTTGCGGTATCTCCTACAGGGAAAGTGCCAGGAGGGAACTGTCCATCTTGTTCTCAGTGTCTCTGAGAATTGCTCTGATTATCCCTGTGACCTCTTTGCTAAGACTCTCCAGAGAGCCGTCCTCAAAACAAACACACATCTTGACATATCTCCCACATTGATCGCAGTGTCTCCAGGAACGGCATTCAAGGAGCCAGGAACTTTTCTCCCTACACTGTCCATTGAGTTGTCCTCAAAACCAATATACATCCTGCTATATCTCCCACATGGAAAGTGCCAGGAGGGAGAAGTGGCGATTATGTTTAGACTTTCTCGGAACTGCTTCAAATCAACTAGATATCTTTGTGCTGTAAATCTCCCAACAGCCAAACGCAAAAGCAGCAAACATCTCGCTGTATGTCCCACATCCAAAGTGCCAAGAGAGAGCTTGCTCTCCCTGTCTTTGAGTACTGTTTTCGCTGTGCCGGTTACCTCTTTGCTAACATTCTCTTCAGCGCTGCAGGGAAACCAGGAACCACGTGGAGAAGGCACCCACACTGAAAGTGCCTGGAGGGAACATTGGGGCTTCTTCTCAGTGTCTCTGACATAGGGTTTCACTGTCCCGGGAAAGTCTCTGCTAACACCCTGCAGAGCGCTGTGCCCAATCTACAGAAACGTCTTGCGGTATCTCCTACAGGGAAAGTGCCAGGAGGGAACTGTCCATCTTGTTCTCAGTGTCTCTGAGAATTGCTCTGATTATCCCTGTGACCTCTTTGCTAAGACTCTCCAGAGAGCCGTCCTCAAAACAAACACACATCTTGACATATCTCCCACATTGATCGCAGTGTCTCCAGGAACGGCATTCAAGGAGCCAGGAACTTTTCTCCCTACACTGTCCATTGAGTTGTCCTCAAAACCAATATACATCCTGCTATATCTCCCACATGGAAAGTGCCAGGAGGGAGAAGTGGCGATTATGTTTAGACTTTCTCGGAACTGCTTCAAATCAACTAGATATCTTTGTGCTGTAAATCTCCCAACAGCCAAACGCAAAAGCAGCAAACATCTCGCTGTATGTCCCACATCCAAAGTGCCAAGAGAGAGCTTGCTCTCCCTGTCTTTGAGTACTGTTTTCGCTGTGCCGGTTACCTCTTTGCTAACATTCTCTTCAGCGCTGCAGGGAAACCAGGAACCACGTGGAGAAGGCACCCACACTGAAAGTGCCTGGAGGGAACATTGGGGCTTCTTCTCAGTGTCTCTGACATAGGGTTTCACTGTCCCGGGAAAGTCTCTGCTAACACCCTGCAGAGCGCTGTGCCCAATCTACAGAAACGTCTTGCGGTATCTCCTACAGGGAAAGTGCCAGGAGGGAATTGTCGAGCTTGTTCTCAGTGTCTCTGAGAATTGCTCTGATTATCCCTGTGACCTCTTTGCTAAGACTCTCCAGAGAGCCGTCCTCAAAACCAACACACATCTTGACATATCTCCCACATTGATCGCAGTGTCTCCAGGAACGGCATTCAAGGAGCCAGGAACTTTTCTCCCTACACTGTCCATTGAGTTGTCCTCAAAACCAATATACATCCTGCTATATCTCCCACATGGAAAGTGCCAGGAGGGAGAAGTGGCGATTATGTTTAGACTTTCTCGGAACTGCTTCAAATCAACTAGATATCTTTGTGCTGTAAATCTCCCAACAGCCAAACGCAAAAGCAGCAAACATCTCGCTGTATGTCCCACATCCAAAGTGCCAAGAGAGAGCTTGCTCTCCCTGTCTTTGAGTACTGTTTTCGCTGTGCCGGTTACCTCTTTGCTAACATTCTCTTCAGCGCTGCAGGGAAACCAGGAACCACGTGGAGAAGGCACCCACACTGAAAGTGCCTGGAGGGAACATTGGGGCTTCTTCTCAGTGTCTCTGACATAGGGTTTCACTGTCCCGGGAAAGTCTCTGCTAACACCCTGCAGAGCGCTGTGCCCAATCTACAGAAACGTCTTGCGGTATCTCCTACAGGGAAAGTGCCAGGAGGGAACTGTCCATCTTGTTCTCAGTGTCTCTGAGAATTGCTCTGATTATCCCTGTGACCTCTTTGCTAAGACTCTCCAGAGAGCCGTCCTCAAAACAAACACACATCTTGACATATCTCCCACATTGATCGCAGTGTCTCCAGGAACGGCATTCAAGGAGCCAGGAACTTTTCTCCCTACACTGTCCATTGAGTTGTCCTCAAAACCAATATACATCCTGCTATAT
Organism: Chroicocephalus ridibundus; assembly: GCF_963924245.1. Lineage (NCBI taxonomy): Eukaryota > Metazoa > Chordata > Aves > Charadriiformes > Laridae > Chroicocephalus > Chroicocephalus ridibundus. Next base: position 12,718 of record NW_026961599.1, read on the forward strand.
CTCCCACATGGAAAGTGCCAGGAGGGAGAAGTGGCGATTATGTTTAGACTTTCTCGGAACTGCTTCAAATCAACTAGATATCTTTGTGCTGTAAATCTCCCAACAGCCAAACGCAAAAGCAGCAAACATCTCGCTGTATGTCCCACATCCAAAGTGCCAAGAGAGAGCTTGCTCTCCCTCTCTTTGAGTACTGTTTTCGCTGTGCCGGTTACCTCTTTGCTAACATTCTCTTCAGCGCTGCAGGGAAACCAGGAACCACGTGGAGAAGGCACCCACACTGAAAGTGCCTGGAGGGAACATTGGGGCTTCTTCTCAGTGTCTCTGACATAGGGTTTCACTGTCCCGGGAAAGTCTCTGCTAACACCCTGCAAAGCGCTGTGCCCAATCTACAGAAACGTCTTGCGGTATCTCCTACAGGGAAAGTGCCAGGAGGGAACTGTCCATCTTGTTCTCAGTGTCTCTGAGAATTGCTCTGATTATCCCTGTGACCTCTTTGCTAAGACTCTCCAGAGAGCCGTCCTCAAAACCAACACACATCTTGACATATCTCCCACATTGATCGCAGTGTCTCCAGGAACGGCATTCAAGGAGCCAGGAACTTTTCTCCCTACACTGTCCATTGAGTTGTCCTCAAAACCAATATACATCCTGCTATATCTCCCACATGGAAAGTGCCAGGAGGGAGAAGTGGCGATTATGTTTAGACTTTCTCGGAACTGCTTCAAATCAACTAGATATCTTTGTGCTGTAAATCTCCCAACAGCCAAACGCAAAAGCAGCAAACATCTCGCTGTATGTCCCACATCCAAAGTGCCAAGAGAGAGCTTGCTCTCCCTCTCTTTGAGTACTGTTTTCGCTGTGCCGGTTACCTCTTTGCTAACATTCTCTTCAGCGCTGCAGGGAAACCAGGAACCACGTGGAGAAGGCACCCACACTGAAAGTGCCTGGAGGGAACATTGGGGCTTCTTCTCAGTGTCTCTGACATAGGGTTTCACTGTCCCGGGAAAGTCTCTGCTAACACCCTGCAGAGCGCTGTGCCCAATCTACAGAAACGTCTTGCGGTATCTCCTACAGGGAAAGTGCCAGGAGGGAATTGTCGAGCTTGTTCTCAGTGTCTCTGAGAATTGCTCTGATTATCCCTGTGACCTCTTTGCTAAGACTCTCCAGAGAGCCGTCCTCAAAACCAACACACATCTTGACATATCTCCCACATTGATCGCAGTGTCTCCAGGAACGGCATTCAAGGAGCCAGGAACTTTTCTCCCTACACTGTCCATTGAGTTGTCCTCAAAACCAATATACATCCTGCTATATCTCCCACATGGAAAGTGCCAGGAGGGAGAAGTGGCGATTATGTTTAGACTTTCTCGGAACTGCTTCAAATCAACTAGATATCTTTGTGCTGTAAATCTCCCAACAGCCAAACGCAAAAGCAGCAAACATCTCGCTGTATGTCCCACATCCAAAGTGCCAAGAGAGAGCTTGCTCTCCCTGTCTTTGAGTACTGTTTTCGCTGTGCCGGTTACCTCTTTGCTAACATTCTCTTCAGCGCTGCAGGGAAACCAGGAACCACGTGGAGAAGGCACCCACACTGAAAGTGCCTGGAGGGAACATTGGGGCTTCTTCTCAGTGTCTCTGACATAGGGTTTCACTGTCCCGGGAAAGTCTCTGCTAACACCCTGCAGAGCGCTGTGCCCAATCTACAGAAACGTCTTGCGGTATCTCCTACAGGGAAAGTGCCAGGAGGGAACTGTCGAGCTTGTTCTCAGTGTCTCTGAGAATTGCTCTGATTATCCCTGTGACCTCTTTGCTAAGACTCTCCAGAGAGCCGTCCTCAAAACCAACACACATCTTGACATATCTCCCACATTGATCGCAGTGTCTCCAGGAACGGCATTCAAGGAGCCAGGAACTTTTCTCCCTACACTGTCCATTGAGTTGTCCTCAAAACCAATATACATCCTGCTATATCTCCCACATGGAAAGTGCCAGGAGGGAGAAGTGGCGATTATGTTTAGACTTTCTCGGAACTGCTTCAAATCAACTAGATATCTTTGTGCTGTAAATCTCCCAACAGCCAAACGCAAAAGCAGCAAACATCTCGCTGTATGTCCCACATCCAAAGTGCCAAGAGAGAGCTTGCTCTCCCTCTCTTTGAGTACTGTTTTCACTGTCCCGGTTACCTCTTTGCTAACATTCTCTTCAGCGCTGCAGGGAAACCAGGAACCACGTGGAGAAGGCACCCACACTGAAAGTGCCTGGAGGGAACATTGGGGCTTCTTCTCAGTGTCTCTGACATAGGGTTTCACTGTCCCGGGAAAGTCTCTGCTAACACCCTGCAGAGCGCTGTGCCCAATCTACAGAAACGTCTTGCGGTATCTCCTACAGGGAAAGTGCCAGGAGGGAACTGTCCATCTTGTTCTCAGTGTCTCTGAGAATTGCTCTGATTATCCCTGTGACCTCTTTGCTAAGACTCTCCAGAGAGCCGTCCTCAAAACCAACACACATCTTGACATATCTCCCACATTGATCGCAGTGTCTCCAGGAACGGCATTCAAGGAGCCAGGAACTTTTCTCCCTACACTGTCCATTGAGTTGTCCTCAAAACCAATATACATCCTGCTATATCTCCCACATGGAAAGTGCCAGGAGGGAGAAGTGGCGATTATGTTTAGACTTTCTCGGAACTGCTTCAAATCAACTAGATATCTTTGTGCTGTAAATCTCCCAACAGCCAAACGCAAAAGCAGCAAACATCTCGCTGTATGTCCCACATCCAAAGTGCCAAGAGAGAGCTTGCTCTCCCTGTCTTTGAGTACTGTTTTCGCTGTGCCGGTTACCTCTTTGCTAACATTCTCTTCAGCGCTGCAGGGAAACCAGGAACCACGTGGAGAAGGCACCCACACTGAAAGTGCCTGGAGGGAACATTGGGGCTTCTTCTCAGTGTCTCTGACATAGGGTTTCACTGTCCCGGGAAAGTCTCTGCTAACACCCTGCAGAGCGCTGTGCCCAATCTACAGAAACGTCTTGCGGTATCTCCTACAGGGAAAGTGCCAGGAGGGAACTGTCCATCTTGTTCTCAGTGTCTCTGAGAATTGCTCTGATTATCCCTGTGACCTCTTTGCTAAGACTCTCCAGAGAGCCGTCCTCAAAACCAACACACATCTTGACATATCTCCCACATTGATCGCAGTGTCTCCAGGAACGGCATTCAAGGAGCCAGGAACTTTTCTCCCTACACTGTCCATTGAGTTGTCCTCAAAACCAATATACATCCTGCTATATCTCCCACATGGAAAGTGCCAGGAGGGAGAAGTGGCGATTATGTTTAGACTTTCTCGGAACTGCTTCAAATCAACTAGATATCTTTGTGCTGTAAATCTCCCAACAGCCAAACGCAAAAGCAGCAAACATCTCGCTGTATGTCCCACATCCAAAGTGCCAAGAGAGAGCTTGCTCTCCCTCTCTTTGAGTACTGTTTTCGCTGTGCCGGTTACCTCTTTGCTAACATTCTCTTCAGCGCTGCAGGGAAACCAGGAACCACGTGGAGAAGGCACCCACACTGAAAGTGCCTGGAGGGAACATTGGGGCTTCTTCTCAGTGTCTCTGACATAGGGTTTCACTGTCCCGGGAAAGTCTCTGCTAACACCCTGCAGAGCGCTGTGCCCAATCTACAGAAACGTCTTGCGGTATCTCCTACAGGGAAAGTGCCAGGAGGGAATTGTCGAGCTTGTTCTCAGTGTCTCTGAGAATTGCTCTGATTATCCCTGTGACCTCTTTGCTAAGACTCTCCAGAGAGCCGTCCTCAAAACCAACACACATCTTGACATATCTCCCACATTGATCGCAGTGTCTCCAGGAACGGCATTCAAGGAGCCAGGAACTTTTCTCCCTACACTGTCCATTGAGTTGTCCTCAAAACCAATATACATCCTGCTATATCTCCCACATGGAAAGTGCCAGGAGGGAGAAGTGGCGATTATGTTTAGACTTTCTCGGAACTGCTTCAAATCAACTAGATATCTTTGTGCTGTAAATCTCCCAACAGCCAAACGCAAAAGCAGCAAACATCTCGCTGTATGTCCCACATCCAAAGTGCCAAGAGAGAGCTTGCTCTCCCTGTCTTTGAGTACTGTTTTCGCTGTGCCGGTTACCTCTTTGCTAACATTCTCTTCAGCGCTGCAGGGAAACCAGGAACCACGTGGAGAAGGCACCCACACTGAAAGTGCCTGGAGGGAACATTGGGGCTTCTTCTCAGTGTCTCTGACATAGGGTTTCACTGTCCCGGGAAAGTCTCTGCTAACACCCTGCAGAGCGCTGTGCCCAATCTACAGAAACGTCTTGCGGTATCTCCTACAGGGAAAGTGCCAGGAGGGAACTGTCGAGCTTGTTCTCAGTGTCTCTGAGAATTGCTCTGATTATCCCTGTGACCTCTTTGCTAAGACTCTCCAGAGAGCCGTCCTCAAAACCAACACACATCTTGACATATCTCCCACATTGATCGCAGTGTCTCCAGGAACGGCATTCAAGGAGCCAGGAACTTTTCTCCCTACACTGTCCATTGAGTTGTCCTCAAAACCAATATACATCCTGCTATATCTCCCACATGGAAAGTGCCAGGAGGGAGAAGTGGCGATTATGTTTAGACTTTCTCGGAACTGCTTCAAATCAACTAGATATCTTTGTGCTGTAAATCTCCCAACAGCCAAACGCAAAAGCAGCAAACATCTCGCTGTATGTCCCACATCCAAAGTGCCAAGAGAGAGCTTGCTCTCCCTCTCTTTGAGTACTGTTTTCACTGTCCCGGTTACCTCTTTGCTAACATTCTCTTCAGCGCTGCAGGGAAACCAGGAACCACGTGGAGAAGGCACCCACACTGAAAGTGCCTGGAGGGAACATTGGGGCTTCTTCTCAGTGTCTCTGACATAGGGTTTCACTGTCCCGGGAAAGTCTCTGCTAACACCCTGCAGAGCGCTGTGCCCAATCTACAGAAACGTCTTGCGGTATCTCCTACAGGGAAAGTGCCAGGAGGGAACTGTCCATCTTGTTCTCAGTGTCTCTGAGAATTGCTCTGATTATCCCTGTGACCTCTTTGCTAAGACTCTCCAGAGAGCCGTCCTCAAAACCAACACACATCTTGACATATCTCCCACATTGATCGCAGTGTCTCCAGGAACGGCATTCAAGGAGCCAGGAACTTTTCTCCCTACACTGTCCATTGAGTTGTCCTCAAAACCAATATACATCCTGCTATATCTCCCACATGGAAAGTGCCAGGAGGGAGAAGTGGCGATTATGTTTAGACTTTCTCGGAACTGCTTCAAATCAACTAGATATCTTTGTGCTGTAAATCTCCCAACAGCCAAACGCAAAAGCAGCAAACATCTCGCTGTATGTCCCACATCCAAAGTGCCAAGAGAGAGCTTGCTCTCCCTGTCTTTGAGTACTGTTTTCGCTGTGCCGGTTACCTCTTTGCTAACATTCTCTTCAGCGCTGCAGGGAAACCAGGAACCACGTGGAGAAGGCACCCACACTGAAAGTGCCTGGAGGGAACATTGGGGCTTCTTCTCAGTGTCTCTGACATAGGGTTTCACTGTCCCGGGAAAGTCTCTGCTAACACCCTGCAGAGCGCTGTGCCCAATCTACAGAAACGTCTTGCGGTATCTCCTACAGGGAAAGTGCCAGGAGGGAACTGTCCATCTTGTTCTCAGTGTCTCTGAGAATTGCTCTGATTATCCCTGTGACCTCTTTGCTAAGACTCTCCAGAGAGCCGTCCTCAAAACAAACACACATCTTGACATATCTCCCACATTGATCGCAGTGTCTCCAGGAACGGCATTCAAGGAGCCAGGAACTTTTCTCCCTACACTGTCCATTGAGTTGTCCTCAAAACCAATATACATCCTGCTATATCTCCCACATGGAAAGTGCCAGGAGGGAGAAGTGGCGATTATGTTTAGACTTTCTCGGAACTGCTTCAAATCAACTAGATATCTTTGTGCTGTAAATCTCCCAACAGCCAAACGCAAAAGCAGCAAACATCTCGCTGTATGTCCCACATCCAAAGTGCCAAGAGAGAGCTTGCTCTCCCTCTCTTTGAGTACTGTTTTCGCTGTGCCGGTTACCTCTTTGCTAACATTCTCTTCAGCGCTGCAGGGAAACCAGGAACCACGTGGAGAAGGCACCCACACTGAAAGTGCCTGGAGGGAACATTGGGGCTTCTTCTCAGTGTCTCTGACATAGGGTTTCACTGTCCCGGGAAAGTCTCTGCTAACACCCTGCAGAGCGCTGTGCCCAATCTACAGAAACGTCTTGCGGTATCTCCTACAGGGAAAGTGCCAGGAGGGAACTGTCCATCTTGTTCTCAGTGTCTCTGAGAATTGCTCTGATTATCCCTGTGACCTCTTTGCTAAGACTCTCCAGAGAGCCGTCCTCAAAACCAACACACATCTTGACATATCTCCCACATTGATCGCAGTGTCTCCAGGAACGGCATTCAAGGAGCCAGGAACTTTTCTCCCTACACTGTCCATTGAGTTGTCCTCAAAACCAATATACATCCTGCTATATCTCCCACATGGAAAGTGCCAGGAGGGAGAAGTGGCGATTATGTTTAGACTTTCTCGGAACTGCTTCAAATCAACTAGATATCTTTGTGCTGTAAATCTCCCAACAGCCAAACGCAAAAGCAGCAAACATCTCGCTGTATGTCCCACATCCAAAGTGCCAAGAGAGAGCTTGCTCTCCCTCTCTTTGAGTACTGTTTTCGCTGTGCCGGTTACCTCTTTGCTAACATTCTCTTCAGCGCTGCAGGGAAACCAGGAACCACGTGGAGAAGGCACCCACACTGAAAGTGCCTGGAGGGGAACATTGGGGCTTCTTCTCAGTGTCTCTGACATAGGGTTTCACTGTCCCGGGAAAGTCTCTGCTAACACCCTGCAGAGCGCTGTGCCCAATCTACAGAAACGTCTTGCGGTATCTCCTACAGGGAAAGTGCCAGGAGGGAATTGTCGAGCTTGTTCTCAGTGTCTCTGAGAATTGCTCTGATTATCCCTGTGACCTCTTTGCTAAGACTCTCCAGAGAGCCGTCCTCAAAACCAACACACATCTTGACATATCTCCCACATTGATCGCAGTGTCTCCAGGAACGGCATTCAAGGAGCCAGGAACTTTTCTCCCTACACTGTCCATTGAGTTGTCCTCAAAACCAATATACATCCTGCTATATCTCCCACATGGAAAGTGCCAGGAGGAGAAGTGGCGATTATGTTTAGACTTTCTCGGAACTGCTTCAAATCAACTAGATATCTTTGTGCTGTAAATCTCCCAACAGCCAAACGCAAAAGCAGCAAACATCTCGCTGTATGTCCCACATCCAAAGTGCCAAGAGAGAGCTTGCTCTCCCTGTCTTTGAGTACTGTTTTCGCTGTGCCGGTTACCTCTTTGCTAACATTCTCTTCAGCGCTGCAGGGAAACCAGGAACCACGTGGAGAAGGCACCCACACTGAAAGTGCCTGGAGGGAACATTGGGGCTTCTTCTCAGTGTCTCTGACATAGGGTTTCACTGTCCCGGGAAAGTCTCTGCTAACACCCTGCAGAGCGCTGTGCCCAATCTACAGAAACGTCTTGCGGTATCTCCTACAGGGAAAGTGCCAGGAGGGAACTGTCGAGCTTGTTCTCAGTGTCTCTGAGAATTGCTCTGATTATCCCTGTGACCTCTTTGCTAAGACTCTCCAGAGAGCCGTCCTCAAAACCAACACACATCTTGACATATCTCCCACATTGATCGCAGTGTCTCCAGGAACGGCATTCAAGGAGCCAGGAACTTTTCTCCCTACACTGTCCATTGAGTTGTCCTCAAAACCAATATACATCCTGCTATATCTCCCACATGGAAAGTGCCAGGAGGGAGAAGTGGCGATTATGTTTAGACTTTCTCGGAACTGCTTCAAATCAACTAGATATCTTTGTGCTGTAAATCTCCCAACAGCCAAACGCAAAAGCAGCAAACATCTCGCTGTATGTCCCACATCCAAAGTGCCAAGAGAGAGCTTGCTCTCCCTCTCTTTGAGTACTGTTTTCACTGTCCCGGTTACCTCTTTGCTAACATTCTCTTCAGCGCTGCAGGGAAACCAGGAACCACGTGGAGAAGGCACCCACACTGAAAGTGCCTGGAGGGAACATTGGGGCTTCTTCTCAGTGTCTCTGACATAGGGTTTCACTGTCCCGGGAAAGTCTCTGCTAACACCCTGCAGAGCGCTGTGCCCAATCTACAGAAACGTCTTGCGGTATCTCCTACAGGGAAAGTGCCAGGAGGGAACTGTCCATCTTGTTCTCAGTGTCTCTGAGAATTGCTCTGATTATCCCTGTGACCTCTTTGCTAAGACTCTCCAGAGAGCCGTCCTCAAAACCAACACACATCTTGACATATCTCCCACATTGATCGCAGTGTCTCCAGGAACGGCATTCAAGGAGCCAGGAACTTTTCTCCCTACACTGTCCATTGAGTTGTCCTCAAAACCAATATACATCCTGCTATATCTCCCACATGGAAAGTGCCAGGAGGGAGAAGTGGCGATTATGTTTAGACTTTCTCGGAACTGCTTCAAATCAACTAGATATCTTTGTGCTGTAAATCTCCCAACAGCCAAACGCAAAAGCAGCAAACATCTCGCTGTATGTCCCACATCCAAAGTGCCAAGAGAGAGCTTGCTCTCCCTCTCTTTGAGTACTGTTTTCACTGTCCCGGTTACCTCTTTGCTAACATTCTCTTCAGCGCTGCAGGGAAACCAGGAACCACGTGGAGAAGGCACCCACACTGAAAGTGCCTGGAGGGAACATTGGGGCTTCTTCTCAGTGTCTCTGACATAGGGTTTCACTGTCCCGGGAAAGTCTCTGCTAACACCCTGCAGAGCGCTGTGCCCAATCTACAGAAACGTCTTGCGGTATCTCCTACAGGGAAAGTGCCAGGAGGGAACTGTCCATCTTGTTCTCAGTGTCTCTGAGAATTGCTCTGATTATCCCTGTGACCTCTTTGCTAAGACTCTCCAGAGAGCCGTCCTCAAAACAAACACACATCTTGACATATCTCCCACATTGATCGCAGTGTCTCCAGGAACGGCATTCAAGGAGCCAGGAACTTTTCTCCCTACACTGTCCATTGAGTTGTCCTCAAAACCAATATACATCCTGCTATATCTCCCACATGGAAAGTGCCAGGAGGGAGAAGTGGCGATTATGTTTAGACTTTCTCGGAACTGCTTCAAATCAACTAGATATCTTTGTGCTGTAAATCTCCCAACAGCCAAACGCAAAAGCAGCAAACATCTCGCTGTATGTCCCACATCCAAAGTGCCAAGAGAGAGCTTGCTCTCCCTGTCTTTGAGTACTGTTTTCGCTGTGCCGGTTACCTCTTTGCTAACATTCTCTTCAGCGCTGCAGGGAAACCAGGAACCACGTGGAGAAGGCACCCACACTGAAAGTGCCTGGAGGGAACATTGGGGCTTCTTCTCAGTGTCTCTGACATAGGGTTTCACTGTCCCGGGAAAGTCTCTGCTAACACCCTGCAGAGCGCTGTGCCCAATCTACAGAAACGTCTTGCGGTATCTCCTACAGGGAAAGTGCCAGGAGGGAACTGTCCATCTTGTTCTCAGTGTCTCTGAGAATTGCTCTGATTATCCCTGTGACCTCTTTGCTAAGACTCTCCAGAGAGCCGTCCTCAAAACAAACACACATCTTGACATATCTCCCACATTGATCGCAGTGTCTCCAGGAACGGCATTCAAGGAGCCAGGAACTTTTCTCCCTACACTGTCCATTGAGTTGTCCTCAAAACCAATATACATCCTGCTATATCTCCCACATGGAAAGTGCCAGGAGGGAGAAGTGGCGATTATGTTTAGACTTTCTCGGAACTGCTTCAAATCAACTAGATATCTTTGTGCTGTAAATCTCCCAACAGCCAAACGCAAAAGCAGCAAACATCTCGCTGTATGTCCCACATCCAAAGTGCCAAGAGAGAGCTTGCTCTCCCTGTCTTTGAGTACTGTTTTCGCTGTGCCGGTTACCTCTTTGCTAACATTCTCTTCAGCGCTGCAGGGTGTGGAATAATTACTAAATTGGCCAAGAATACAAAAATACAGCATTGTTCACACATTAAGGAAAGTCATAAAATCAAGAGGCTTCTGAGGTAGAATACAGCCGCAGCTAGCACACGAAGAATGCAACATCTGTGATTCCCTGTACAAGGTTGTTTGCGAAACTACACGAGGGATGGAACGGAACACGCTTGTTCCGTGGCCTTCCCTTGTGACGAATAGCAGATATGGGGACGAGATGGTACTACGGAACTGATAAGCGGCCTACACGCTACCCGAGCCAACATTTCGTCAAATGTTGATGAAATGCTGTCCTTTTGTGCGAACTTTGCTCACCACAATGTACCAAAACACACCTCCATCCCGGAGGCTATCCGCCCCCGAGGCGTGAACACTCCTCCTTGAATACATTAATCATAATAAAAGTACGTATGACTAAAGTCACTCAAACTCCACTTTGAAGATAAAAAAATAATATAAAAATAGCCCAAGAGAGAGGGGATGTCAGGGAAGACACCATCGCGAAGAATTCCACCGCTGATTTTCGGGATCAGTCGACGGGCTGAGCCTCTCTTCCCCCCCATAGGGACGCCTTTGGGTAAGACTTCGATTACACCGAGCGCTTTCTCGGGGACTTAGAAATTTCTCTAGAGAATCTCTACCCTACATTTATAGCCAGGCTGTATCGTTTATAATTTTGTCGCGCGTTTGTATACTTAGCAATATCTTTATTTGCACGTGCTTTGCAGACAGTGTATTTATCACCGGCAATCCAAAAGAACCTGTATATCTGTTGTTTAAATAAACTGCACTGTTTAAGTAGCTAGCCGTTTCGCTTTCTCACTGAACGCGACCAAAACTCGAGAGAGGCCGTGCTAGTTCAGGAGTACGACTAGACTGAAGGTGCAGTCCACTATTAGTGTATCCAAATCGTAATAGTTTAATACACATTAAACGCGATTGGACTGATAGTGCTGAATTGGGCATCACTCAGAATTTAAACCTAGCCGCACCTAGCCTCCCACCTCGGTGAGGAGTGTTAGAACGCAAGGGGGTTTATCTTCTGCCAAAACCGCTTGGCCCCGTTTCAGTTAACAACAGAATTTGGCGTAGTCCGGCGGGATTGCCATGGATAAACTGCTGCAAAAATATGATTGTGCCCCTTCCCAGGCTGGGAAGGAGTGGGCCCAAAAATTTTGGAAGGATGAAGAGAAAGTGGTGGAACGTATTGAAGAGTGTCGGGTTTCACAGAAGCTCAGAGCGGGGAAAGGCAAGGGTGTGATTTGTGCTGTGTTAGGCGCCTGTTTATCTTGTGCACAACAAGAAGCTAGAGAAACCCCTGCTCCTAATCTGATTTCAGCTGTAGAATATGCAACCCTGAAATCGGAGAATGAGGTGCTGAAGTCATCATTAGCCTTGCAAAAGGAGACAGGAGAAAAATTAAGAACTCAAGTTGATAAGCTTGTAAGTGAGAATGAATATTTAGGAAACCAGAATGCTCAACTTAAAATATTATTAGAAAGGGTGACTGGGCTCCTAGATAAAATGCAGCCCTCGACCCAGGTCCAACAGATTCGTAAGTTAATGTGTTATCCAAATTCCGTAACCCAGACCGGAGATTTTTTGTCTAATAGTGAGGATGACGAAGAAGATGAGGAGGAAAGGACTTTTGCTTTGAAATCCCAAGTTTTTCCTTTACGTCCTCTGGTTAAAACTGAAACTGCGGTTGATGACGATGATGAAATTCACACCACTGTGCGTACCGTTCCATGGACACCAACCGAGTTAACAAAAATAAGGGAGAAATATTCGAGGCGACCAGAAGAGTCAGCTGTTGAGTATGTGTGGCGAGTTTCTTCTGAAGGGGGGGACAGAATTATGCTGAGTGAGGAAGAAGCAGGAGATTCTTGGGGACCAGGAGTGTTTTTAACAACTGTTCCTGGTGGACCTCGCTGTCTTTTTAACCCCGTCGGTCAAGTAAGACCGAGCAGATTCCCTTTTCTTTTGTGTCTTACAGGAACCTTAGACGAACTGTACGTGGACAGACGAACTGTTGCCACCTCACAACGACTGAAGAGAGAGGTGACTGGAATCTTAGGAACAGGACTGGGAGTCTTAAATAGTATAGATGCTGAGATACTTGCAAACAAACTAGTCACAACTACTAGTGATCTAGACAAATTAAAACATCCTCTACAGTCCTCTCTATCAGCATTGGGAAATCACCAATGGCTTTTATCGAATATATTGCCTCAGTGGGAGGAAACAGGTGAAAAAGACCATCAGCTGATCACAAATGCACTTGGTACAACCCAAAACAATGTTTCCTTGGCCCTTAGTTGTATCCAAGCCCAACTGTGGATTCAATCTATGACAGCCGCAATTATAAGGGAAGGTGAAGAAGGCACCTTGCCCACCGAAATTCGAAAAGTAATATGGGATAATGCAATTGAGTTTGAGAGAAAATTTCAATCCTGGTGGTATCTGGTTAATTTCACCTATGATCCCACTGAGAGCAAAGCCACAGCTTTTGTCTTAACGATACGCAATGCCTCAGTATACACCATATACCCAATCATCGCACTGGGGTTGAATCACCATGGAGCTATACTCCATCCGGTAGAGCATAGAGTGTGGGCACAACAAAACGAGAATAAATGGCAAACTGTTGATGTTGAAGCATGCATTTCACGAGATCAACAAGGATTCATTTGTGAGAGTAATACTCTCAAGGCACAAGACATTTGTCTTGACACCAACCAGAATGTTTGTCATTTTGAGATACAACCTGATGAAACCCCAGAAACTGTGCTTGTGTATATTGGGAAAGGGTGTGTTTGCATGAGGTCTCCCTGTACTTTTGTATTCGTAGATGACATAGCAGTAGATATAAGTAATAACTCAAATCTTTGTGTTTGTAACTTTACTAACATCATTGGATGTGACTTCAGTTATTCAGCTCCTGTTACGTCTTTTCAATTGCTACAATCTAATTACACATTGATTCGAGATTTGCTGCCTACCCCTATCGGAATGAATCTCTCACTAGTGAAGAAGTTGCTACAACACGATGAATTGAAGCGATTGTTGAAAGAGGCCCAAGAAAATGGACAAAGAACTCTGATTACTGTCCATCATGATGTTGAAGAAATACACCATGTACTGGAAAGTGTCAAGAGAGACGGAGGACATGAATGGTGGGACACCCTCTTTGGATGGTCACCAACAGCTACAGGACTTTTTAACAAGATGCTCCATCCTGTTGTTGTTCTACTAGTACTCACTGTATTGTGCTTTGCTTTGACAATTGTTTTGTATGTTAGACTTTGGATTATGATGAAACGCTTAACTCGCTTAATCACCCCACAAGAAGTATTTGCACTTGATATCCCTCGCCATAAGAGGACATGTGATATTCCCCATCAGTATTGATTATCATGGAGCTTGAGTGACTGTAGTCACGGGGTGGATTATGTGGAATAATTACTAAATTGGCCAAGAATACAAAAATACAGCATTGTTCACACATTAAGGAAAGTCATAAAATCAAGAGGCTTCTGAGGTAGAATACAGCCGCAGCTAGCACACGAAGAATGCAACATCTGTGATTCCCTGTACAAGGTTGTTTGCGAAACTACACGAGGGATGGAACGGAACACGCTTGTTCCGTGGCCTTCCCTTGTGACGAATAGCAGATATGGGGACGAGATGGTACTACGGAACTGATAAGCGGCCTACACGCTACCCGAGCCAACATTTCGTCAAATGTTGATGAAATGCTGTCCTTTTGTGCGAACTTTGCTCACCACAATGTACCAAAACACACCTCCATCCCGGAGGCTATCCGCCCCCGAGGCGTGAACACTCCTCCTTGAATACATTAATCATAATAAAAGTACGTATGACTAAAGTCACTCAAACTCCACTTTGAAGATAAAAAAATAATATAAAAATAGCCCAAGAGAGAGGGGATGTCAGGGAAGACACCATCGCGAAGAATTCCACCGCTGATTTTCGGGATCAGTCGACGGGCTGAGCCTCTCTTCCCCCCCATAGGGACGCCTTTGGGTAAGACTTCGATTACACCGAGCGCTTTCTCGGGGACTTAGAAATTTCTCTAGAGAATCTCTACCCTACATTTATAGCCAGGCTGTATCGTTTATAATTTTGTCGCGCGTTTGTATACTTAGCAATATCTTTATTTGCACGTGCTTTGCAGACAGTGTATTTATCACCGGCAATCCAAAAGAACCTGTATATCTGTTGTTTAAATAAACTGCACTGTTTAAGTAGCTAGCCGTTTCGCTTTCTCACTGAACGCGACCAAAACTCGAGAGAGGCCGTGCTAGTTCAGGAGTACGACTAGACTGAAGGTGCAGTCCACTATTAGTGTATCCAAATCGTAATAGTTTAATACACATTAAACGCGATTGGACTGATAGTGCTGAATTGGGCATCACTCAGAATTTAAACCTAGCCGCACCTAGCCTCCCACCTCGGTGAGGAGTGTTAGAACGCAAGGGGGTTTATCTTCTGCCAAAACCGCTTGGCCCCGTTTCAGTTAACAACAGAATTTGGCGTAGTCCGGCGGGATTGCCATGGATAAACTGCTGCAAAAATATGATTGTGCCCCTTCCCAGGCTGGGAAGGAGTGGGCCCAAAAATTTTGGAAGGATGAAGAGAAAGTGGTGGAACGTATTGAAGAGTGTCGGGTTTCACAGAAGCTCAGAGCGGGGAAAGGCAAGGGTGTGATTTGTGCTGTGTTAGGCGCCTGTTTATCTTGTGCACAACAAGAAGCTAGAGAAACCCCTGCTCCTAATCTGATTTCAGCTGTAGAATATGCAACCCTGAAATCGGAGAATGAGGTGCTGAAGTCATCATTAGCCTTGCAAAAGGAGACAGGAGAAAAATTAAGAACTCAAGTTGATAAGCTTGTAAGTGAGAATGAATATTTAGGAAACCAGAATGCTCAACTTAAAATATTATTAGAAAGGGTGACTGGGCTCCTAGATAAAATGCAGCCCTCGACCCAGGTCCAACAGATTCGTAAGTTAATGTGTTATCCAAATTCCGTAACCCAGACCGGAGATTTTTTGTCTAATAGTGAGGATGACGAAGAAGATGAGGAGGAAAGGACTTTTGCTTTGAAATCCCAAGTTTTTCCTTTACGTCCTCTGGTTAAAACTGAAACTGCGGTTGATGACGATGATGAAATTCACACCACTGTGCGTACCGTTCCATGGACACCAACCGAGTTAACAAAAATAAGGGAGAAATATTCGAGGCGACCAGAAGAGTCAGCTGTTGAGTATGTGTGGCGAGTTTCTTCTGAAGGGGGGGACAGAATTATGCTGAGTGAGGAAGAAGCAGGAGATTCTTGGGGACCAGGAGTGTTTTTAACAACTGTTCCTGGTGGACCTCGCTGTCTTTTTAACCCCGTCGGTCAAGTAAGACCGAGCAGATTCCCTTTTCTTTTGTGTCTTACAGGAACCTTAGATGAACTGTACGTGGACAGACGAACTGTTGCCACCTCACAACGACTGAAGAGAGAGGTGACTGGAATCTTAGGAACAGGACTGGGAGTCTTAAATAGTATAGATGCTGAGATACTTGCAAACAAACTAGTCACAACTACTAGTGATCTAGACAAATTAAAACATCCTCTACAGTCCTCTCTATCAGCATTGGGAAATCACCAATGGCTTTTATCGAATATATTGCCTCAGTGGGAGGAAACAGGTGAAAAAGACCATCAGCTGATCACAAATGCACTTGGTACAACCCAAAACAATGTTTCCTTGGCCCTTAGTTGTATCCAAGCCCAACTGTGGATTCAATCTATGACAGCCGCAATTATAAGGGAAGGTGAAGAAGGCACCTTGCCCACCGAAATTCGAAAAGTAATATGGGATAATGCAATTGAGTTTGAGAGAAAATTTCAATCCTGGTGGTATCTGGTTAATTTCACCTATGATCCCACTGAGAGCAAAGCCACAGCTTTTGTCTTAACGATACGCAATGCCTCAGTATACACCATATACCCAATCATCGCACTGGGGTTGAATCACCATGGAGCTATACTCCATCCGGTAGAGCATAGAGTGTGGGCACAACAAAACGAGAATAAATGGCAAACTGTTGATGTTGAAGCATGCATTTCACGAGATCAACAAGGATTCATTTGTGAGAGTAATACTCTCAAGGCACAAGACATTTGTCTTGACACCAACCAGAATGTTTGTCATTTTGAGATACAACCTGATGAAACCCCAGAAACTGTGCTTGTGTATATTGGGAAAGGGTGTGTTTGCATGAGGTCTCCCTGTACTTTTGTATTCGTAGATGACATAGCAGTAGATATAAGTAATAACTCAAATCTTTGTGTTTGTAACTTTACTAACATCATTGGATGTGACTTCAGTTATTCAGCTCCTGTTACGTCTTTTCAATTGCTACAATCTAATTACACATTGATTCGAGATTTGCTGCCTACCCCTATCGGAATGAATCTCTCACTAGTGAAGAAGTTGCTACAACACGATGAATTGAAGCGATTGTTGAAAGAGGCCCAAGAAAATGGACAAAGAACTCTGATTACTGTCCATCATGATGTTGAAGAAATACACCATGTACTGGAAAGTGTCAAGAGAGACGGAGGACATGAATGGTGGGACACCCTCTTTGGATGGTCACCAACAGCTACAGGACTTTTTAACAAGATGCTCCATCCTGTTGTTGTTCTACTAGTACTCACTGTATTGTGCTTTGCTTTGACAATTGTTTTGTATGTTAGACTTTGGATTATGATGAAACGCTTAACTCGCTTAATCACCCCACAAGAAGTATTTGCACTTGATATCCCTCGCCATAAGAGGACATGTGATATTCCCCATCAGTATTGATTATCATGGAGCTTGAGTGACTGTAGTCACGGGGTGGATTATGTGGAATAATTACTAAATTGGCCAAGAATACAAAAATACAGCATTGTTCACACATTAAGGAAAGTCATAAAATCAAGAGGCTTCTGAGGTAGAATACAGCCGCAGCTAGCACACGAAGAATGCAACATCTGTGATTCCCTGTACAAGGTTGTTTGCGAAACTACACGAGGGATGGAACGGAACACGCTTGTTCCGTGGCCTTCCCTTGTGACGAATAGCAGATATGGGGACGAGATGGTACTACGGAACTGATAAGCGGCCTACACGCTACCCGAGCCAACATTTCGTCAAATGTTGATGAAATGCTGTCCTTTTGTGCGAACTTTGCTCACCACAATGTACCAAAACACACCTCCATCCCGGAGGCTATCCGCCCCCGAGGCGTGAACACTCCTCCTTGAATACATTAATCATAATAAAAGTACGTATGACTAAAGTCACTCAAACTCCACTTTGAAGATAAAAAAATAATATAAAAATAGCCCAAGAGAGAGGGGATGTCAGGGAAGACACCATCGCGAAGAATTCCACCGCTGATTTTCGGGATCAGTCGACGGGCTGAGCCTCTCTTCCCCCCCATAGGGACGCCTTTGGGTAAGACTTCGATTACACCGAGCGCTTTCTCGGGGACTTAGAAATTTCTCTAGAGAATCTCTACCCTACATTTATAGCCAGGCTGTATCGTTTATAATTTTGTCGCGCGTTTGTATACTTAGCAATATCTTTATTTGCACGTGCTTTGCAGACAGTGTATTTATCACCGGCAATCCAAAAGAACCTGTATATCTGTTGTTTAAATAAACTGCACTGTTTAAGTAGCTAGCCGTTTCGCTTTCTCACTGAACGCGACCAAAACTCGAGAGAGGCCGTGCTAGTTCAGGAGTACGACTAGACTGAAGGTGCAGTCCACTATTAGTGTATCCAAATCGTAATAGTTTAATACACATTAAACGCGATTGGACTGATAGTGCTGAATTGGGCATCACTCAGAATTTAAACCTAGCCGCACCTAGCCTCCCACCTCGGTGAGGAGTGTTAGAACGCAAGGGGGTTTATCTTCTGCCAAAACCGCTTGGCCCCGTTTCACGCAACACAGGGAAACCAGGAACCACGTGGAGAAGGCACCCACACTGAAAGTGCCTGGAGGGAACATTGGGGCTTCTTCTCAGTGTCTCTGACATAGGGTTTCACTGTCCCGGGAAAGTCTCTGCTAACACCCTGCAGAGCGCTGTGCCCAATCTACAGAAACGTCTTGCGGTATCTCCTACAGGGAAAGTGCCAGGAGGGAACTGTCCATCTTGTTCTCAGTGTCTCTGAGAATTGCTCTGATTATCCCTGTGACCTCTTTGCTAAGACTCTCCAGAGAGCCGTCCTCAAAACAAACACACATCTTGACATATCTCCCACATTGATCGCAGTGTCTCCAGGAACGGCATTCAAGGAGCCAGGAACTTTTCTCCCTACACTGTCCATTGAGTTGTCCTCAAAACCAATATACATCCTGCTATATCTCCCACATGGAAAGTGCCAGGAGGGAGAAGTGGCGATTATGTTTAGACTTTCTCGGAACTGCTTCAAATCAACTAGATATCTTTGTGCTGTAAATCTCCCAACAGCCAAACGCAAAAGCAGCAAACATCTCGCTGTATGTCCCACATCCAAAGTGCCAAGAGAGAGCTTGCTCTCCCTCTCTTTGAGTACTGTTTTCGCTGTGCCGGTTACCTCTTTGCTAACATTCTCTTCAGCGCTGCAGGGAAACCAGGAACCACGTGGAGAAGGCACCCACACTGAAAGTGCCTGGAGGGAACATTGGGGCTTCTTCTCAGTGTCTCTGACATAGGGTTTCACTGTCCCGGGAAAGTCTCTGCTAACACCCTGCAGAGCGCTGTGCCCAATCTACAGAAACGTCTTGCGGTATCTCCTACAGGGAAAGTGCCAGGAGGGAATTGTCGAGCTTGTTCTCAGTGTCTCTGAGAATTGCTCTGATTATCCCTGTGACCTCTTTGCTAAGACTCTCCAGAGAGCCGTCCTCAAAACCAACACACATCTTGACATATCTCCCTCATTGATCGCAGTGTCTCCAGGAACGGCATTCAAGGAGCCAGGAACTTTTCTCCCTACACTGTCCATTGAGTTGTCCTCAAAACCAATATACATCCTGCTATATCTCCCACATGGAAAGTGCCAGGAGGGAGAAGTGGCGATTATGTTTAGACTTTCTCGGAACTGCTTCAAATCAACTAGATATCTTTGTGCTGTAAATCTCCCAACAGCCAAACGCAAAAGCAGCAAACATCTCGCTGTATGTCCCACATCCAAAGTGCCAAGAGAGAGCTTGCTCTCCCTGTCTTTGAGTACTGTTTTCGCTGTGCCGGTTACCTCTTTGCTAACATTCTCTTCAGCGCTGCAGGGAAACCAGGAACCACGTGGAGAAGGCACCCACACTGAAAGTGCCTGGAGGGAACATTGGGGCTTCTTCTCAGTGTCTCTGACATAGGGTTTCACTGTCCCGGGAAAGTCTCTGCTAACACCCTGCAGAGCGCTGTGCCCAATCTACAGAAACGTCTTGCGGTATCTCCTACAGGGAAAGTGCCAGGAGGGAACTGTCCATCTTGTTCTCAGTGTCTCTGAGAATTGCTCTGATTATCCCTGTGACCTCTTTGCTAAGACTCTCCAGAGAGCCGTCCTCAAAACAAACACACATCTTGACATATCTCCCACATTGATCGCAGTGTCTCCAGGAACGGCATTCAAGGAGCCAGGAACTTTTCTCCCTACACTGTCCATTGAGTTGTCCTCAAAACCAATATACATCCTGCTATATCTCCCACATGGAAAGTGCCAGGAGGGAGAAGTGGCGATTATGTTTAGACTTTCTCGGAACTGCTTCAAATCAACTAGATATCTTTGTGCTGTAAATCTCCCAACAGCCAAACGCAAAAGCAGCAAACATCTCGCTGTATGTCCCACATCCAAAGTGCCAAGAGAGAGCTTGCTCTCCCTCTCTTTGAGTACTGTTTTCGCTGTGCCGGTTACCTCTTTGCTAACATTCTCTTCAGCGCTGCAGGGAAACCAGGAACCACGTGGAGAAGGCACCCACACTGAAAGTGCCTGGAGGGAACATTGGGGCTTCTTCTCAGTGTCTCTGACATAGGGTTTCACTGTCCCGGGAAAGTCTCTGCTAACACCCTGCAGAGCGCTGTGCCCAATCTACAGAAACGTCTTGCGGTATCTCCTACAGGGAAAGTGCCAGGAGGGAACTGTCCATCTTGTTCTCAGTGTCTCTGAGAATTGCTCTGATTATCCCTGTGACCTCTTTGCTAAGACTCTCCAGAGAGCCGTCCTCAAAACAAACACACATCTTGACATATCTCCCACATTGATCGCAGTGTCTCCAGGAACGGCATTCAAGGAGCCAGGAACTTTTCTCCCTACACTGTCCATTGAGTTGTCCTCAAAACCAATATACATCCTGCTATATCTCCCACATGGAAAGTGCCAGGAGGGAGAAGTGGCGATTATGTTTAGACTTTCTCGGAACTGCTTCAAATCAACTAGATATCTTTGTGCTGTAAATCTCCCAACAGCCAAACGCAAAAGCAGCAAACATCTCGCTGTATGTCCCACATCCAAAGTGCCAAGAGAGAGCTTGCTCTCCCTCTCTTTGAGTACTGTTTTCGCTGTGCCGGTTACCTCTTTGCTAACATTCTCTTCAGCGCTGCAGGGAAACCAGGAACCACGTGGAGAAGGCACCCACACTGAAAGTGCCTGGAGGGAACATTGGGGCTTCTTCTCAGTGTCTCTGACATAGGGTTTCACTGTCCCGGGAAAGTCTCTGCTAACACCCTGCAGAGCGCTGTGCCCAATCTACAGAAACGTCTTGCGGTATCTCCTACAGGGAAAGTGCCAGGAGGGAATTGTCGAGCTTGTTCTCAGTGTCTCTGAGAATTGCTCTGATTATCCCTGTGACCTCTTTGCTAAGACTCTCCAGAGAGCCGTCCTCAAAACAAACACACATCTTGACATATCTCCCACATTGATCGCAGTGTCTCCAGGAACGGCATTCAAGGAGCCAGGAACTTTTCTCCCTACACTGTCCATTGAGTTGTCCTCAAAACCAATATACATCCTGCTATATCTCCCACATGGAAAGTGCCAGGAGGGAGAAGTGGCGATTATGTTTAGACTTTCTCGGAACTGCTTCAAATCAACTAGATATCTTTGTGCTGTAAATCTCCCAACAGCCAAACGCAAAAGCAGCAAACATCTCGCTGTATGTCCCACATCCAAAGTGCCAAGAGAGAGCTTGCTCTCCCTGTCTTTGAGTACTGTTTTCGCTGTGCCGGTTACCTCTTTGCTAACATTCTCTTCAGCGCTGCAGGGAAACCAGGAACCACGTGGAGAAGGCACCCACACTGAAAGTGCCTGGAGGGAACATTGGGGCTTCTTCTCAGTGTCTCTGACATAGGGTTTCACTGTCCCGGGAAAGTCTCTGCTAACACCCTGCAGAGCGCTGTGCCCAATCTACAGAAACGTCTTGCGGTATCTCCTACAGGGAAAGTGCCAGGAGGGAACTGTCCATCTTGTTCTCAGTGTCTCTGAGAATTGCTCTGATTATCCCTGTGACCTCTTTGCTAAGACTCTCCAGAGAGCCGTCCTCAAAACAAACACACATCTTGACATATCTCCCACATTGATCGCAGTGTCTCCAGGAACGGCATTCAAGGAGCCAGGAACTTTTCTCCCTACACTGTCCATTGAGTTGTCCTCAAAACCAATATACATCCTGCTATATCTCCCACATGGAAAGTGCCAGGAGGGAGAAGTGGCGATTATGTTTAGACTTTCTCGGAACTGCTTCAAATCAACTAGATATCTTTGTGCTGTAAATCTCCCAAGAGCCAAACGCAAAAGCAGCAAACATCTCGCTGTATGTCCCACATCCAAAGTGCCAAGAGAGAGCTTGCTCTCCCTGTCTTTGAGTACTGTTTTCACTGTCCCGGTTACCTCTTTGCTAACATTCTCTTCAGCGCTGCAGGGAAACCAGGAACCACGTGGAGAAGGCACCCACACTGAAAGTGCCTGGAGGGAACATTGGGGCTTCTTCTCAGTGTCTCTGACATAGGGTTTCACTGTCCCGGGAAAGTCTCTGCTAACACCCTGCAGAGCGCTGTGCCCAATCTACAGAAACGTCTTGCGGTATCTCCTACAGGGAAAGTGCCAGGAGGGAATTGTCGAGCTTGTTCTCAGTGTCTCTGAGAATTGCTCTGATTATCCCTGTGACCTCTTTGCTAAGACTCTCCAGAGAGCCGTCCTCAAAACCAACACACATCTTGACATATCTCCCTCATTGATCGCAGTGTCTCCAGGAACGGCATTCAAGGAGCCAGGAACTTTTCTCCCTACACTGTCCATTGAGTTGTCCTCAAAACCAATATACATCCTGCTATATCTCCCACATGGAAAGTGCCAGGAGGGAGAAGTGGCGATTATGTTTAGACTTTCTCGGAACTGCTTCAAATCAACTAGATATCTTTGTGCTGTAAATCTCCCAACAGCCAAACGCAAAAGCAGCAAACATCTCGCTGTATGTCCCACATCCAAAGTGCCAAGAGAGAGCTTGCTCTCCCTGTCTTTGAGTACTGTTTTCACTGTCCCGGTTACCTCTTTGCTAACATTCTCTTCAGCGCTGCAGGGAAACCAGGAACCACGTGGAGAAGGCACCCACACTGAAAGTGCCTGGAGGGAACATTGGGGCTTCTTCTCAGTGTCTCTGACATAGGGTTTCACTGTCCCGGGAAAGTCTCTGCTAACACCCTGCAGAGCGCTGTGCCCAATCTACAGAAACGTCTTGCGGTATCTCCTACAGGGAAAGTGCCAGGAGGGAACTGTCCATCTTGTTCTCAGTGTCTCTGAGAATTGCTCTGATTATCCCTGTGACCTCTTTGCTAAGACTCTCCAGAGAGCCGTCCTCAAAACAAACACACATCTTGACATATCTCCCACATTGATCGCAGTGTCTCCAGGAACGGCATTCAAGGAGCCAGGAACTTTTCTCCCTACACTGTCCATTGAGTTGTCCTCAAAACCAATATACATCCTGCTATATCTCCCACATGGAAAGTGCCAGGAGGGAGAAGTGGCGATTATGTTTAGACTTTCTCGGAACTGCTTCAAATCAACTAGATATCTTTGTGCTGTAAATCTCCCAACAGCCAAACGCAAAAGCAGCAAACATCTCGCTGTATGTCCCACATCCAAAGTGCCAAGAGAGAGCTTGCTCTCCCTGTCTTTGAGTACTGTTTTCGCTGTGCCGGTTACCTCTTTGCTAACATTCTCTTCAGCGCTGCAGGGAAACCAGGAACCACGTGGAGAAGGCACCCACACTGAAAGTGCCTGGAGGGAACATTGGGGCTTCTTCTCAGTGTCTCTGACATAGGGTTTCACTGTCCCGGGAAAGTCTCTGCTAACACCCTGCAGAGCGCTGTGCCCAATCTACAGAAACGTCTTGCGGTATCTCCTACAGGGAAAGTGCCAGGAGGGAACTGTCCATCTTGTTCTCAGTGTCTCTGAGAATTGCTCTGATTATCCCTGTGACCTCTTTGCTAAGACTCTCCAGAGAGCCGTCCTCAAAACAAACACACATCTTGACATATCTCCCACATTGATCGCAGTGTCTCCAGGAACGGCATTCAAGGAGCCAGGAACTTTTCTCCCTACACTGTCCATTGAGTTGTCCTCAAAACCAATATACATCCTGCTATATCTCCCACATGGAAAGTGCCAGGAGGGAGAAGTGGCGATTATGTTTAGACTTTCTCGGAACTGCTTCAAATCAACTAGATATCTTTGTGCTGTAAATCTCCCAACAGCCAAACGCAAAAGCAGCAAACATCTCGCTGTATGTCCCACATCCAAAGTGCCAAGAGAGAGCTTGCTCTCCCTGTCTTTGAGTACTGTTTTCACTGTCCCGGTTACCTCTTTGCTAACATTCTCTTCAGCGCTGCAGGGAAACCAGGAACCACGTGGAGAAGGCACCCACACTGAAAGTGCCTGGAGGGAACATTGGGGCTTCTTCTCAGTGTCTCTGACATAGGGTTTCACTGTCCCGGGAAAGTCTCTGCTAACACCCTGCAGAGCGCTGTGCCCAATCTACAGAAACGTCTTGCGGTATCTCCTACAGGGAAAGTGCCAGGAGGGAATTGTCGAGCTTGTTCTCAGTGTCTCTGAGAATTGCTCTGATTATCCCTGTGACCTCTTTGCTAAGACTCTCCAGAGAGCCGTCCTCAAAACAAACACACATCTTGACATATCTCCCACATTGATCGCAGTGTCTCCAGGAACGGCATTCAAGGAGCCAGGAACTTTTCTCCCTACACTGTCCATTGAGTTGTCCTCAAAACCAATATACATCCTGCTATATCTCCCACATGGAAAGTGCCAGGAGGGAGAAGTGGCGATTATGTTTAGACTTTCTCGGAACTGCTTCAAATCAACTAGATATCTTTGTGCTGTAAATCTCCCAACAGCCAAACGCAAAAGCAGCAAACATCTCGCTGTATGTCCCACATCCAAAGTGCCAAGAGAGAGCTTGCTCTCCCTGTCTTTGAGTACTGTTTTCGCTGTGCCGGTTACCTCTTTGCTAACATTCTCTTCAGCGCTGCAGGGAAACCAGGAACCACGTGGAGAAGGCACCCACACTGAAAGTGCCTGGAGGGAACATTGGGGCTTCTTCTCAGTGTCTCTGACATAGGGTTTCACTGTCCCGGGAAAGTCTCTGCTAACACCCTGCAGAGCGCTGTGCCCAATCTACAGAAACGTCTTGCGGTATCTCCTACAGGGAAAGTGCCAGGAGGGAACTGTCCATCTTGTTCTCAGTGTCTCTGAGAATTGCTCTGATTATCCCTGTGACCTCTTTGCTAAGACTCTCCAGAGAGCCGTCCTCAAAACCAACACACATCTTGACATATCTCCCTCATTGATCGCAGTGTCTCCAGGAACGGCATTCAAGGAGCCAGGAACTTTTCTCCCTACACTGTCCATTGAGTTGTCCTCAAAACCAATATACATCCTGCTATATCTCCCACATGGAAAGTGCCAGGAGGGAGAAGTGGCGATTATGTTTAGACTTTCTCGGAACTGCTTCAAATCAACTAGATATCTTTGTGCTGTAAATCTCCCAACAGCCAAACGCAAAAGCAGCAAACATCTCGCTGTATGTCCCACATCCAAAGTGCCAAGAGAGAGCTTGCTCTCCCTGTCTTTGAGTACTGTTTTCACTGTCCCGGTTACCTCTTTGCTAACATTCTCTTCAGCGCTGCAGGGAAACCAGGAACCACGTGGAGAAGGCACCCACACTGAAAGTGCCTGGAGGGAACATTGGGGCTTCTTCTCAGTGTCTCTGACATAGGGTTTCACTGTCCCGGGAAAGTCTCTGCTAACACCCTGCAGAGCGCTGTGCCCAATCTACAGAAACGTCTTGCGGTATCTCCTACAGGGAAAGTGCCAGGAGGGAACTGTCCATCTTGTTCTCAGTGTCTCTGAGAATTGCTCTGATTATCCCTGTGACCTCTTTGCTAAGACTCTCCAGAGAGCCGTCCTCAAAACAAACACACATCTTGACATATCTCCCACATTGATCGCAGTGTCTCCAGGAACGGCATTCAAGGAGCCAGGAACTTTTCTCCCTACACTGTCCATTGAGTTGTCCTCAAAACCAATATACATCCTGCTATATCTCCCACATGGAAAGTGCCAGGAGGGAGAAGTGGCGATTATGTTTAGACTTTCTCGGAACTGCTTCAAATCAACTAGATATCTTTGTGCTGTAAATCTCCCAACAGCCAAACGCAAAAGCAGCAAACATCTCGCTGTATGTCCCACATCCAAAGTGCCAAGAGAGAGCTTGCTCTCCCTGTCTTTGAGTACTGTTTTCGCTGTGCCGGTTACCTCTTTGCTAACATTCTCTTCAGCGCTGCAGGGAAACCAGGAACCACGTGGAGAAGGCACCCACACTGAAAGTGCCTGGAGGGAACATTGGGGCTTCTTCTCAGTGTCTCTGACATAGGGTTTCACTGTCCCGGGAAAGTCTCTGCTAACACCCTGCAGAGCGCTGTGCCCAATCTACAGAAACGTCTTGCGGTATCTCCTACAGGGAAAGTGCCAGGAGGGAACTGTCCATCTTGTTCTCAGTGTCTCTGAGAATTGCTCTGATTATCCCTGTGACCTCTTTGCTAAGACTCTCCAGAGAGCCGTCCTCAAAACAAACACACATCTTGACATATCTCCCACATTGATCGCAGTGTCTCCAGGAACGGCATTCAAGGAGCCAGGAACTTTTCTCCCTACACTGTCCATTGAGTTGTCCTCAAAACCAATATACATCCTGCTATATCTCCCACATGGAAAGTGCCAGGAGGGAGAAGTGGCGATTATGTTTAGACTTTCTCGGAACTGCTTCAAATCAACTAGATATCTTTGTGCTGTAAATCTCCCAACAGCCAAACGCAAAAGCAGCAAACATCTCGCTGTATGTCCCACATCCAAAGTGCCAAGAGAGAGCTTGCTCTCCCTGTCTTTGAGTACTGTTTTCACTGTCCCGGTTACCTCTTTGCTAACATTCTCTTCAGCGCTGCAGGGAAACCAGGAACCACGTGGAGAAGGCACCCACACTGAAAGTGCCTGGAGGGAACATTGGGGCTTCTTCTCAGTGTCTCTGACATAGGGTTTCACTGTCCCGGGAAAGTCTCTGCTAACACCCTGCAGAGCGCTGTGCCCAATCTACAGAAACGTCTTGCGGTATCTCCTACAGGGAAAGTGCCAGGAGGGAATTGTCGAGCTTGTTCTCAGTGTCTCTGAGAATTGCTCTGATTATCCCTGTGACCTCTTTGCTAAGACTCTCCAGAGAGCCGTCCTCAAAACAAACACACATCTTGACATATCTCCCACATTGATCGCAGTGTCTCCAGGAACGGCATTCAAGGAGCCAGGAACTTTTCTCCCTACACTGTCCATTGAGTTGTCCTCAAAACCAATATACATCCTGCTATATCTCCCACATGGAAAGTGCCAGGAGGGAGAAGTGGCGATTATGTTTAGACTTTCTCGGAACTGCTTCAAATCAACTAGATATCTTTGTGCTGTAAATCTCCCAACAGCCAAACGCAAAAGCAGCAAACATCTCGCTGTATGTCCCACATCCAAAGTGCCAAGAGAGAGCTTGCTCTCCCTGTCTTTGAGTACTGTTTTCGCTGTGCCGGTTACCTCTTTGCTAACATTCTCTTCAGCGCTGCAGGGAAACCAGGAACCACGTGGAGAAGGCACCCACACTGAAAGTGCCTGGAGGGAACATTGGGGCTTCTTCTCAGTGTCTCTGACATAGGGTTTCACTGTCCCGGGAAAGTCTCTGCTAACACCCTGCAGAACGCTGTGCCCAATCTACAGAAACGTCTTGCGGTATCTCCTACAGGGAAAGTGCCAGGAGGGAACTGTCCATCTTGTTCTCAGTGTCTCTGAGAATTGCTCTGATTATCCCTGTGACCTCTTTGCTAAGACTCTCCAGAGAGCCGTCCTCAAAACCAACACACATCTTGACATATCTCCCTCATTGATCGCAGTGTCTCCAGGAACGGCATTCAAGGAGCCAGGAACTTTTCTCCCTACACTGTCCATTGAGTTGTCCTCAAAACCAATATACATCCTGCTATATCTCCCACATGGAAAGTGCCAGGAGGGAGAAGTGGCGATTATGTTTAGACTTTCTCGGAACTGCTTCAAATCAACTAGATATCTTTGTGCTGTAAATCTCCCAACAGCCAAACGCAAAAGCAGCAAACATCTCGCTGTATGTCCCACATCCAAAGTGCCAAGAGAGAGCTTGCTCTCCCTGTCTTTGAGTACTGTTTTCACTGTCCCGGTTACCTCTTTGCTAACATTCTCTTCAGCGCTGCAGGGAAACCAGGAACCACGTGGAGAAGGCACCCACACTGAAAGTGCCTGGAGGGAACATTGGGGCTTCTTCTCAGTGTCTCTGACATAGGGTTTCACTGTCCCGGGAAAGTCTCTGCTAACACCCTGCAGAGCGCTGTGCCCAATCTACAGAAACGTCTTGCGGTATCTCCTACAGGGAAAGTGCCAGGAGGGAACTGTCCATCTTGTTCTCAGTGTCTCTGAGAATTGCTCTGATTATCCCTGTGACCTCTTTGCTAAGACTCTCCAGAGAGCCGTCCTCAAAACAAACACACATCTTGACATATCTCCCACATTGATCGCAGTGTCTCCAGGAACGGCATTCAAGGAGCCAGGAACTTTTCTCCCTACACTGTCCATTGAGTTGTCCTCAAAACCAATATACATCCTGCTATATCTCCCACATGGAAAGTGCCAGGAGGGAGAAGTGGCGATTATGTTTAGACTTTCTCGGAACTGCTTCAAATCAACTAGATATCTTTGTGCTGTAAATCTCCCAAGAGCCAAACGCAAAAGCAGCAAACATCTCGCTGTATGTCCCACATCCAAAGTGCCAAGAGAGAGCTTGCTCTCCCTGTCTTTGAGTACTGTTTTCACTGTCCCGGTTACCTCTTTGCTAACATTCTCTTCAGCGCTGCAGGGAAACCAGGAACCACGTGGAGAAGGCACCCACACTGAAAGTGCCTGGAGGGAACATTGGGGCTTCTTCTCAGTGTCTCTGACATAGGGTTTCACTGTCCCGGGAAAGTCTCTGCTAACACCCTGCAGAGCGCTGTGCCCAATCTACAGAAACGTCTTGCGGTATCTCCTACAGGGAAAGTGCCAGGAGGGAATTGTCGAGCTTGTTCTCAGTGTCTCTGAGAATTGCTCTGATTATCCCTGTGACCTCTTTGCTAAGACTCTCCAGAGAGCCGTCCTCAAAACCAACACACATCTTGACATATCTCCCTCATTGATCGCAGTGTCTCCAGGAACGGCATTCAAGGAGCCAGGAACTTTTCTCCCTACACTGTCCATTGAGTTGTCCTCAAAACCAATATACATCCTGCTATATCTCCCACATGGAAAGTGCCAGGAGGGAGAAGTGGCGATTATGTTTAGACTTTCTCGGAACTGCTTCAAATCAACTAGATATCTTTGTGCTGTAAATCTCCCAACAGCCAAACGCAAAAGCAGCAAACATCTCGCTGTATGTCCCACATCCAAAGTGCCAAGAGAGAGCTTGCTCTCCCTGTCTTTGAGTACTGTTTTCACTGTCCCGGTTACCTCTTTGCTAACATTCTCTTCAGCGCTGCAGGGAAACCAGGAACCACGTGGAGAAGGCACCCACACTGAAAGTGCCTGGAGGGAACATTGGGGCTTCTTCTCAGTGTCTCTGACATAGGGTTTCACTGTCCCGGGAAAGTCTCTGCTAACACCCTGCAGAGCGCTGTGCCCAATCTACAGAAACGTCTTGCGGTATCTCCTACAGGGAAAGTGCCAGGAGGGAACTGTCCATCTTGTTCTCAGTGTCTCTGAGAATTGCTCTGATTATCCCTGTGACCTCTTTGCTAAGACTCTCCAGAGAGCCGTCCTCAAAACAAACACACATCTTGACATATCTCCCACATTGATCGCAGTGTCTCCAGGAACGGCATTCAAGGAGCCAGGAACTTTTCTCCCTACACTGTCCATTGAGTTGTCCTCAAAACCAATATACATCCTGCTATATCTCCCACATGGAAAGTGCCAGGAGGGAGAAGTGGCGATTATGTTTAGACTTTCTCGGAACTGCTTCAAATCAACTAGATATCTTTGTGCTGTAAATCTCCCAACAGCCAAACGCAAAAGCAGCAAACATCTCGCTGTATGTCCCACATCCAAAGTGCCAAGAGAGAGCTTGCTCTCCCTGTCTTTGAGTACTGTTTTCGCTGTGCCGGTTACCTCTTTGCTAACATTCTCTTCAGCGCTGCAGGGAAACCAGGAACCACGTGGAGAAGGCACCCACACTGAAAGTGCCTGGAGGGAACATTGGGGCTTCTTCTCAGTGTCTCTGACATAGGGTTTCACTGTCCCGGGAAAGTCTCTGCTAACACCCTGCAGAGCGCTGTGCCCAATCTACAGAAACGTCTTGCGGTATCTCCTACAGGGAAAGTGCCAGGAGGGAACTGTCCATCTTGTTCTCAGTGTCTCTGAGAATTGCTCTGATTATCCCTGTGACCTCTTTGCTAAGACTCTCCAGAGAGCCGTCCTCAAAACAAACACACATCTTGACATATCTCCCACATTGATCGCAGTGTCTCCAGGAACGGCATTCAAGGAGCCAGGAACTTTTCTCCCTACACTGTCCATTGAGTTGTCCTCAAAACCAATATACATCCTGCTATATCTCCCACATGGAAAGTGCCAGGAGGGAGAAGTGGCGATTATGTTTAGACTTTCTCGGAACTGCTTCAAATCAACTAGATATCTTTGTGCTGTAAATCTCCCAACAGCCAAACGCAAAAGCAGCAAACATCTCGCTGTATGTCCCACATCCAAAGTGCCAAGAGAGAGCTTGCTCTCCCTGTCTTTGAGTACTGTTTTCGCTGTCCCGGTTACCTCTTTGCTAACATTCTCTTCAGCGCTGCAGGGAAACCAGGAACCACGTGGAGAAGGCACCCACACTGAAAGTGCCTGGAGGGAACATTGGGGCTTCTTCTCAGTGTCTCTGACATAGGGTTTCACTGTCCCGGGAAAGTCTCTGCTAACACCCTGCAGAGCGCTGTGCCCAATCTACAGAAACGTCTTGCGGTATCTCCTACAGGGAAAGTGCCAGGAGGGAACTGTCCATCTTGTTCTCAGTGTCTCTGAGAATTGCTCTGATTATCCCTGTGACCTCTTTGCTAAGACTCTCCAGAGAGCCGTCCTCAAAACCAACACACATCTTGACATATCTCCCACATTGATCGCAGTGTCTCCAGGAACGGCATTCAAGGAGCCAGGAACTTTTCTCCCTACACTGTCCATTGAGTTGTCCTCAAAACCAATATACATCCTGCTATATCTCCCACATGGAAAGTGCCAGGAGGGAGAAGTGGCGATTATGTTTAGACTTTCTCGGAACTGCTTCAAATCAACTAGATATCTTTGTGCTGTAAATCTCCCAACAGCCAAACGCAAAAGCAGCAAACATCTCGCTGTATGTCCCACATCCAAAGTGCCAAGAGAGAGCTTGCTCTCCCTGTCTTTGAGTACTGTTTTCGCTGTGCCGGTTACCTCTTTGCTAACATTCTCTTCAGCGCTGCAGGGAAACCAGGAACCACGTGGAGAAGGCACCCACACTGAAAGTGCCTGGAGGGAACATTGGGGCTTCTTCTCAGTGTCTCTGACATAGGGTTTCACTGTCCCGGGAAAGTCTCTGCTAACACCCTGCAGAGCGCTGTGCCCAATCTACAGAAACGTCTTGCGGTATCTCCTACAGGGAAAGTGCCAGGAGGGAACTGTCCATCTTGTTCTCAGTGTCTCTGAGAATTGCTCTGATTATCCCTGTGACCTCTTTGCTAAGACTCTCCAGAGAGCCGTCCTCAAAACAAACACACATCTTGACATATCTCCCACATTGATCGCAGTGTCTCCAGGAACGGCATTCAAGGAGCCAGGAACTTTTCTCCCTACACTGTCCATTGAGTTGTCCTCAAAACCAATATACATCCTGCTATATCTCCCACATGGAAAGTGCCAGGAGGGAGAAGTGGCGATTATGTTTAGACTTTCTCGGAACTGCTTCAAATCAACTAGATATCTTTGTGCTGTAAATCTCCCAACAGCCAAACGCAAAAGCAGCAAACATCTCGCTGTATGTCCCACATCCAAAGTGCCAAGAGAGAGCTTGCTCTCCCTGTCTTTGAGTACTGTTTTCACTGTCCCGGTTACCTCTTTGCTAACATTCTCTTCAGTGCTGCAGGGAAACCAGGAACCACGTGGAGAAGGCACCCACACTGAAAGTGCCTGGAGGGAACATTGGGGCTTCTTCTCAGTGTCTCTGACATAGGGTTTCACTGTCCCGGGAAAGTCTCTGCTAACACCCTGCAGAGCGCTGTGCCCAATCTACAGAAACGTCTTGCGGTATCTCCTACAGGGAAAGTGCCAGGAGGGAACTGTCCATCTTGTTCTCAGTGTCTCTGAGAATTGCTCTGATTATCCCTGTGACCTCTTTGCTAAGACTCTCCAAAGAGCCGTCCTCAAAACCAACACACATCTTGACATATCTCCCACATTGATCGCAGTGTCTCCAGGAACGGCATTCAAGGAGCCAGGAACTTTTCTCCCTACACTGTCCATTGAGTTGTCCTCAAAACCAATATACATCCTGCTATATCTCCCACATGGAAAGTGCCAGGAGGGAGAAGTGGCGATTATGTTTAGACTTTCTCGGAACTGCTTCAAATCAACTAGATATCTTTGTGCTGTAAATCTCCCAACAGCCAAACGCAAAAGCAGCAAACATCTCGCTGTATGTCCCACATCCAAAGTGCCAAGAGAGAGCTTGCTCTCCCTGTCTTTGAGTACTGTTTTCGCTGTGCCGGTTACCTCTTTGCTAACATTCTCTTCAGCGCTGCAGGGAAACCAGGAACCACGTGGAGAAGGCACCCACACTGAAAGTGCCTGGAGGGAACATTGGGGCTTCTTCTCAGTGTCTCTGACATAGGGTTTCACTGTCCCGGGAAAGTCTCTGCTAACACCCTGCAGAGCGCTGTGCCCAATCTACAGAAACGTCTTGCGGTATCTCCTACAGGGAACGTGCCAGGAGGGAACTGTCCGTCTTGTTCTCAGTGTCTCTGAGAATTGCTCTGATTATCCCTGTGACCTCTTTGCTAAGACTCTCCAGAGAGCCGTCCTCAAAACAAACACACATCTTGACATATCTCCCACATTGATCGCAGTGTCTCCAGGAACGGCATTCAAGGAGCCAGGAACTTTTCTCCCTACACTGTCCATTGAGTTGTCCTCAAAACCAATATACATCCTGCTATATCTCCCACATGGAAAGTGCCAGGAGGGAGAAGTGGCGATTATGTTTAGACTTTCTCGGAACTGCTTCAAATCAACTAGATATCTTTGTGCTGTAAATCTCCCAACAGCCAAACGCAAAAGCAGCAAACATCTCGCTGTATGTCCCACATCCAAAGTGCCAAGAGAGAGCTTGCTCTCCCTGTCTTTGAGTACTGTTTTCGCTGTGCCGGTTACCTCTTTGCTAACATTCTCTTCAGCGCTGCAGGGAAACCAGGAACCACGTGGAGAAGGCACCCACACTGAAAGTGCCTGGAGGGAACATTGGGGCTTCTTCTCAGTGTCTCTGACATAAGGTTTCACTGTCCCGGGAAAGTCTCTGCTAACACCCTGCAGAGCGCTGTGCCCAATCTACAGAAACGTCTTGCGGTATCTCCTACAGGGAAAGTGCCAGGAGGGAATTGTCGAGCTTGTTCTCAGTGTCTCTGAGAATTGCTCTGATTATCCCTGTGACCTCTTTGCTAAGACTCTCCAGAGAGCCGTCCTCAAAACCAACACACATCTTGACATATCTCCCTCATTGATCGCAGTGTCTCCAGGAACGGCATTCAAGGAGCCAGGAACTTTTCTCCCTACACTGTCCATTGAGTTGTCCTCAAAACCAATATACATCCTGCTATATCTCCCACATGGAAAGTGCCAGGAGGGAGAAGTGGCGATTATGTTTAGACTTTCTCGGAACTGCTTCAAATCAACTAGATATCTTTGTGCTGTAAATCTCCCAACAGCCAAACGCAAAAGCAGCAAACATCTCGCTGTATGTCCCACATCCAAAGGGCCAAGAGAGAGCTTGCTCTCCCTGTCTTTGAGTACTGTTTTCGCTGTGCCGGTTACCTCTTTGCTAACATTCTCTTCAGCGCTGCAGGGAAACCAGGAACCACGTGGAGAAGGCACCCACACTGAAAGTGCCTGGAGGGAACATTGGGGCTTCTTCTCAGTGTCTCTGACATAAGGTTTCACTGTCCCGGGAAAGTCTCTGCTAACACCCTGCAGAGCGCTGTGCCCAATCTACAGAAACGTCTTGCGGTATCTCCTACAGGGAAAGTGCCAGGAGGGAATTGTCGAGCTTGTTCTCAGTGTCTCTGAGAATTGCTCTGATTATCCCTGTGACCTCTTTGCTAAGACTCTCCAGAGAGCCGTCCTCAAAACAAACACACATCTTGACATATCTCCCACATTGATCGCAGTGTCTCCAGGAACGGCATTCAAGGAGCCAGGAACTTTTCTCCCTACACTGTCCATTGAGTTGTCCTCAAAACCAATATACATCCTGCTATATCTCCCACATGGAAAGTGCCAGGAGGGAGAAGTGGCGATTATGTTTAGACTTTCTCGGAACTGCTTCAAATCAACTAGATATCTTTGTGCTGTAAATCTCCCAACAGCCAAACGCAAAAGCAGCAAACATCTCGCTGTATGTCCCACATCCAAAGTGCCAAGAGAGAGCTTGCTCTCCCTGTCTTTGAGTACTGTTTTCGCTGTGCCGGTTACCTCTTTGCTAACATTCTCTTCAGCGCTGCAGGGAAACCAGGAACCACGTGGAGAAGGCACCCACACTGAAAGTGCCTGGAGGGAACATTGGGGCTTCTTCTCAGTGTCTCTGACATAGGGTTTCACTGTCCCGGGAAAGTCTCTGCTAACACCCTGCAGAGCGCTGTGCCCAATCTACAGAAACGTCTTGCGGTATCTCCTACAGGGAAAGTGCCAGGAGGGAATTGTCGAGCTTGTTCTCAGTGTCTCTGAGAATTGCTCTGATTATCCCTGTGACCTCTTTGCTAAGACTCTCCAGAGAGCCGTCCTCAAAACCAACACACATCTTGACATATCTCCCTCATTGATCGCAGTGTCTCCAGGAACGGCATTCAAGGAGCCAGGAACTTTTCTCCCTACACTGTCCATTGAGTTGTCCTCAAAACCAATATACATCCTGCTATATCTCCCACATGGAAAGTGCCAGGAGGGAGAAGTGGCGATTATGTTTAGACTTTCTCGGAACTGCTTCAAATCAACTAGATATCTTTGTGCTGTAAATCTCCCAACAGCCAAACGCAAAAGCAGCAAACATCTCGCTGTATGTCCCACATCCAAAGTGCCAAGAGAGAGCTTGCTCTCCCTGTCTTTGAGTACTGTTTTCGCTGTGCCGGTTACCTCTTTGCTAACATTCTCTTCAGCGCTGCAGGGAAACCAGGAACCACGTGGAGAAGGCACCCACACTGAAAGTGCCTGGAGGGAACATTGGGGCTTCTTCTCAGTGTCTCTGACATAGGGTTTCACTGTCCCGGGAAAGTCTCTGCTAACACCCTGCAGAGCGCTGTGCCCAATCTACAGAAACGTCTTGCGGTATCTCCTACAGGGAAAGTGCCAGGAGGGAACTGTCCATCTTGTTCTCAGTGTCTCTGAGAATTGCTCTGATTATCCCTGTGACCTCTTTGCTAAGACTCTCCAGAGAGCCGTCCTCAAAACAAACACACATCTTGACATATCTCCCACATTGATCGCAGTGTCTCCAGGAACGGCATTCAAGGAGCCAGGAACTTTTCTCCCTACACTGTCCATTGAGTTGTCCTCAAAACCAATATACATCCTGCTATATCTCCCACATGGAAAGTGCCAGGAGGGAGAAGTGGCGATTATGTTTAGACTTTCTCGGAACTGCTTCAAATCAACTAGATATCTTTGTGCTGTAAATCTCCCAACAGCCAAACGCAAAAGCAGCAAACATCTCGCTGTATGTCCCACATCCAAAGTGCCAAGAGAGAGCTTGCTCTCCCTGTCTTTGAGTACTGTTTTCGCTGTCCCGGTTACCTCTTTGCTAACATTCTCTTCAGCGCTGCAGGGAAACCAGGAACCACGTGGAGAAGGCACCCACACTGAAAGTGCCTGGAGGGAACATTGGGGCTTCTTCTCAGTGTCTCTGACATAGGGTTTCACTGTCCCGGGAAAGTCTCTGCTAACACCCTGCAGAGCGCTGTGCCCAATCTACAGAAACGTCTTGCGGTATCTCCTACAGGGAAAGTGCCAGGAGGGAATTGTCGAGCTTGTTCTCAGTGTCTCTGAGAATTGCTCTGATTATCCCTGTGACCTCTTTGCTAAGACTCTCCAGAGAGCCGTCCTCAAAACCAACACACATCTTGACATATCTCCCTCATTGATCGCAGTGTCTCCAGGAACGGCATTCAAGGAGCCAGGAACTTTTCTCCCTACACTGTCCATTGAGTTGTCCTCAAAACCAATATACATCCTGCTATATCTCCCACATGGAAAGTGCCAGGAGGGAGAAGTGGCGATTATGTTTAGACTTTCTCGGAACTGCTTCAAATCAACTAGATATCTTTGTGCTGTAAATCTCCCAACAGCCAAACGCAAAAGCAGCAAACATCTCGCTGTATGTCCCACATCCAAAGTGCCAAGAGAGAGCTTGCTCTCCCTGTCTTTGAGTACTGTTTTCGCTGTGCCGGTTACCTCTTTGCTAACATTCTCTTCAGCGCTGCAGGGAAACCAGGAACCACGTGGAGAAGGCACCCACACTGAAAGTGCCTGGAGGGAACATTGGGGCTTCTTCTCAGTGTCTCTGACATAGGGTTTCACTGTCCCGGGAAAGTCTCTGCTAACACCCTGCAGAGCGCTGTGCCCAATCTACAGAAACGTCTTGCGGTATCTCCTACAGGGAAAGTGCCAGGAGGGAATTGTCGAGCTTGTTCTCAGTGTCTCTGAGAATTGCTCTGATTATCCCTGTGACCTCTTTGCTAAGACTCTCCAGAGAGCCGTCCTCAAAACAAACACACATCTTGACATATCTCCCACATTGATCGCAGTGTCTCCAGGAACGGCATTCAAGGAGCCAGGAACTTTTCTCCCTACACTGTCCATTGAGTTGTCCTCAAAACCAATATACATCCTGCTATATCTCCCACATGGAAAGTGCCAGGCGGGAGAAGTGGCGATTATGTTTAGACTTTCTCGGAACTGCTTCAAATCAACTAGATATCTTTGTGCTGTAAATCTCCCAACAGCCAAACGCAAAAGCAGCAAACATCTCGCTGTATGTCCCACATCCAAAGTGCCAAGAGAGAGCTTGCTCTCCCTGTCTTTGAGTACTGTTTTCGCTGTGCCGGTTACCTCTTTGCTAACATTCTCTTCAGCGCTGCAGGGAAACCAGGAACCACGTGGAGAAGGCACCCACACTGAAAGTGCCTGGAGGGAACATTGGGGCTTCTTCTCAGTGTCTCTGACATAGGGTTTCACTGTCCCGGGAAAGTCTCTGCTAACACCCTGCAGAGCGCTGTGCCCAATCTACAGAAACGTCTTGCGGTATCTCCTACAGGGAAAGTGCCAGGAGGGAATTGTCGAGCTTGTTCTCAGTGTCTCTGAGAATTGCTCTGATTATCCCTGTGACCTCTTTGCTAAGACTCTCCAGAGAGCCGTCCTCAAAACAAACACACATCTTGACATATCTCCCACATTGATCGCAGTGTCTCCAGGAACGGCATTCAAGGAGCCAGGAACTTTTCTCCCTACACTGTCCATTGAGTTGTCCTCAAAACCAATATACATCCTGCTATATCTCCCACATGGAAAGTGCCAGGAGGGAGAAGTGGTGATTATGTTTAGACTTTCTCGGAACTGCTTCAAATCAACTAGATATCTTTGTGCTGTAAATCTCCCAACAGCCAAACGCAAAAGCAGCAAACATCTCGCTGTATGTCCCACATCCAAAGTGCCAAGAGAGAGCTTGCTCTCCCTGTCTTTGAGTACTGTTTTCACTGTCCCGGTTACCTCTTTGCTAACATTCTCTTCAGCGCTGCAGGGAAACCAGGAACCACGTGGAGAAGGCACCCACACTGAAAGTGCCTGGAGGGAACATTGGGGCTTCTTCTCAGTGTCTCTGACATAGGGTTTCACTGTCCCGGGAAAGTCTCTGCTAACACCCTGCAGAGCGCTGTGCCCAATCTACAGAAACGTCTTGCGGTATCTCCTACAGGGAAAGTGCCAGGAGGGAACTGTCCATCTTGTTCTCAGTGTCTCTGAGAATTGCTCTGATTATCCCTGTGACCTCTTTGCTAAGACTCTCCAGAGAGCCGTCCTCAAAACAAACACACATCTTGACATATCTCCCACATTGATCGCAGTGTCTCCAGGAACGGCATTCAAGGAGCCAGGAACTTTTCTCCCTACACTGTCCATTGAGTTGTCCTCAAAACCAATATACATCCTGCTATATCTCCCACATGGAAAGTGCCAGGAGGGAGAAGTGGCGATTATGTTTAGACTTTCTCGGAACTGCTTCAAATCAACTAGATATCTTTGTGCTGTAAATCTCCCAAGAGCCAAACGCAAAAGCAGCAAACATCTCGCTGTATGTCCCACATCCAAAGTGCCAAGAGAGAGCTTGCTCTCCCTGTCTTTGAGTACTGTTTTCGCTGTGCCGGTTACCTCTTTGCTAACATTCTCTTCAGCGCTGCAGGGAAACCAGGAACCACGTGGAGAAGGCACCCACACTGAAAGTGCCTGGAGGGAACATTGGGGCTTCTTCTCAGTGTCTCTGACATAGGGTTTCACTGTCCCGGGAAAGTCTCTGCTAACACCCTGCAGAGCGCTGTGCCCAATCTACAGAAACGTCTTGCGGTATCTCCTACAGGGAAAGTGCCAGGAGGGAATTGTCGAGCTTGTTCTCAGTGTCTCTGAGAATTGCTCTGATTATCCCTGTGACCTCTTTGCTAAGACTCTCCAGAGAGCCGTCCTCAAAACAAACACACATCTTGACATATCTCCCACATTGATCGCAGTGTCTCCAGGAACGGCATTCAAGGAGCCAGGAACTTTTCTCCCTACACTGTCCATTGAGTTGTCCTCAAAACCAATATACATCCTGCTATATCTCCCACATGGAAAGTGCCAGGAGGGAGAAGTGGCGATTATGTTTAGACTTTCTCGGAACTGCTTCAAATCAACTAGATATCTTTGTGCTGTAAATCTCCCAACAGCCAAACGCAAAAGCAGCAAACATCTCGCTGTATGTCCCACATCCAAAGTGCCAAGAGAGAGCTTGCTCTCCCTGTCTTTGAGTACTGTTTTCACTGTCCCGGTTACCTCTTTGCTAACATTCTCTTCAGCGCTGCAGGGAAACCAGGAACCACGTGGAGAAGGCACCCACACTGAAAGTGCCTGGAGGGAACATTGGAGCTTCTTCTCAGTGTCTCTGACATAGGGTTTCACTGTCCCGGGAAAGTCTCTGCTAACACCCTGCAGAGCGCTGTGCCCAATCTACAGAAACGTCTTGCGGTATCTCCTACAGGGAAAGTGCCAGGAGGGAATTGTCGAGCTTGTTCTCAGTGTCTCTGAGAATTGCTCTGATTATCCCTGTGACCTCTTTGCTAAGACTCTCCAGAGAGCCGTCCTCAAAACAAACACACATCTTGACATATCTCCCACATTGATCGCAGTGTCTCCAGGAACGGCATTCAAGGAGCCAGGAACTTTTCTCCCTACACTGTCCATTGAGTTGTCCTCAAAACCAATATACATCCTGCTATATCTCCCACATGGAAAGTGCCAGGAGGGAGAAGTGGCGATTATGTTTAGACTTTCTCGGAACTGCTTCAAATCAACTAGATATCTTTGTGCTGTAAATCTCCCAACAGCCAAACGCAAAAGCAGCAAACATCTCGCTGTATGTCCCACATCCAAAGTGCCAAGAGAGAGCTTGCTCTCCCTGTCTTTGAGTACTGTTTTCGCTGTGCCGGTTACCTCTTTGCTAACATTCTCTTCAGCGCTGCAGGGAAACCAGGAACCACGTGGAGAATGCACCCACACTGAAAGTGCCTGGAGGGAACATTGGGGCTTCTTCTCAGTGTCTCTGACATAGGGTTTCACTGTCCCGGGAAAGTCTCTGCTAACACCCTGCAGAGCGCTGTGCCCAATCTACAGAAACGTCTTGCGGTATCTCCTACAGGGAAAGTGCCAGGAGGGAACTGTCCATCTTGTTCTCAGTGTCTCTGAGAATTGCTCTGATTATCCCTGTGACCTCTTTGCTAAGACTCTCCAGAGAGCCGTCCTCAAAACAAACACACATCTTGACATATCTCCCACATTGATCGCAGTGTCTCCAGGAACGGCATTCAAGGAGCCAGGAACTTTTCTCCCTACACTGTCCATTGAGTTGTCCTCAAAACCAATATACATCCTGCTATATCTCCCACATGGAAAGTGCCAGGAGGGAGAAGTGGCGATTATGTTTAGACTTTCTCGGAACTGCTTCAAATCAACTAGATATCTTTGTGCTGTAAATCTCCCAACAGCCAAACGCAAAAGCAGCAAACATCTTGCTGTATGTCCCACATCCAAAGTGCCAAGAGAGAGCTTGCTCTCCCTGTCTTTGAGTACTGTTTTCGCTGTGCCGGTTACCTCTTTGCTAACATTCTCTTCAGCGCTGCAGGGAAACCAGGAACCACGTGGAGAAGGCACCCACACTGAAAGTGCCTGGAGGGAACATTGGGGCTTCTTCTCAGTGTCTCTGACATAGGGTTTCACTGTCCCGGGAAAGTCTCTGCTAACACCCTGCAGAGCGCTGTGCCCAATCTACAGAAACGTCTTGCGGTATCTCCTACAGGGAAAGTGCCAGGAGGGAACTGTCCATCTTGTTCTCAGTGTCTCT
This sequence comes from Chroicocephalus ridibundus, assembly GCF_963924245.1. Taxonomy (NCBI): domain Eukaryota; kingdom Metazoa; phylum Chordata; class Aves; order Charadriiformes; family Laridae; genus Chroicocephalus; species Chroicocephalus ridibundus. The sequence continues at coordinate 53,412 of NW_026961599.1, forward strand.
GAGAATTGCTCTGATTATCCCTGTGACCTCTTTGCTAAGACTCTCCAGAGAGCCGTCCTCAAAACAAACACACATCTTGACATATCTCCCACATTGATCGCAGTGTCTCCAGGAACGGCATTCAAGGAGCCAGGAACTTTTCTCCCTACACTGTCCATTGAGTTGTCCTCAAAACCAATATACATCCTGCTATATCTCCCACATGGAAAGTGCCAGGAGGGAGAAGTGGCGATTATGTTTAGACTTTCTCGGAACTGCTTCAAATCAACTAGATATCTTTGTGCTGTAAATCTCCCAACAGCCAAACGCAAAAGCAGCAAACATCTCGCTGTATGTCCCACATCCAAAGTGCCAAGAGAGAGCTTGCTCTCCCTGTCTTTGAGTACTGTTTTCGCTGTGCCGGTTACCTCTTTGCTAACATTCTCTTCAGCGCTGCAGGGAAACCAGGAACCACGTGGAGAAGGCACCCACACTGAAAGTGCCTGGAGGGAACATTGGGGCTTCTTCTCAGTGTCTCTGACATAGGGTTTCACTGTCCCGGGAAAGTCTCTGCTAACACCCTGCAGAGCGCTGTGCCCAATCTACAGAAACGTCTTGCGGTATCTCCTACAGGGAAAGTGCCAGGAGGGAACTGTCCATCTTGTTCTCAGTGTCTCTGAGAATTGCTCTGATTATCCCTGTGACCTCTTTGCTAAGACTCTCCAGAGAGCCGTCCTCAAAACCAACACACATCTTGACATATCTCCCACATTGATCGCAGTGTCTCCAGGAACGGCATTCAAGGAGCCAGGAACTTTTCTCCCTACACTGTCCATTGAGTTGTCCTCAAAACCAATATACATCCTGCTATATCTCCCACATGGAAAGTGCCAGGAGGGAGAAGTGGCGATTATGTTTAGACTTTCTCGGAACTGCTTCAAATCAACTAGATATCTTTGTGCTGTAAATCTCCCAACAGCCAAACGCAAAAGCAGCAAACATCTCGCTGTATGTCCCACATCCAAAGTGCCAAGAGAGAGCTTGCTCTCCCTGTCTTTGAGTACTGTTTTCGCTGTGCCGGTTACCTCTTTGCTAACATTCTCTTCAGCGCTGCAGGGAAACCAGGAACCACGTGGAGAAGGCACCCACACTGAAAGTGCCTGGAGGGAACATTGGGGCTTCTTCTCAGTGTCTCTGACATAGGGTTTCACTGTCCCGGGAAAGTCTCTGCTAACACCCTGCAGAGCGCTGTGCCCAATCTACAGAAACGTCTTGCGGTATCTCCTACAGGGAAAGTGCCAGGAGGGAACTGTCCATCTTGTTCTCAGTGTCTCTGAGAATTGCTCTGATTATCCCTGTGACCTCTTTGCTAAGACTCTCCAGAGAGCCGTCCTCAAAACAAACACACATCTTGACATATCTCCCACATTGATCGCAGTGTCTCCAGGAACGGCATTCAAGGAGCCAGGAACTTTTCTCCCTACACTGTCCATTGAGTTGTCCTCAAAACCAATATACATCCTGCTATATCTCCCACATGGAAAGTGCCAGGAGGGAGAAGTGGCGATTATGTTTAGACTTTCTCGGAACTGCTTCAAATCAACTAGATATCTTTGTGCTGTAAATCTCCCAACAGCCAAACGCAAAAGCAGCAAACATCTCGCTGTATGTCCCACATCCAAAGTGCCAAGAGAGAGCTTGCTCTCCCTGTCTTTGAGTACTGTTTTCGCTGTGCCGGTTACCTCTTTGCTAACATTCTCTTCAGCGCTGCAGGGAAACCAGGAACCACGTGGAGAAGGCACCCACACTGAAAGTGCCTGGAGGGAACATTGGGGCTTCTTCTCAGTGTCTCTGACATAGGGTTTCACTGTCCCGGGAAAGTCTCTGCTAACACCCTGCAGAGCGCTGTGCCCAATCTACAGAAACGTCTTGCGGTATCTCCTACAGGGAAAGTGCCAGGAGGGAATTGTCGAGCTTGTTCTCAGTGTCTCTGAGAATTGCTCTGATTATCCCTGTGACCTCTTTGCTAAGACTCTCCAGAGAGCCGTCCTCAAAACAAACACACATCTTGACATATCTCCCACATTGATCGCAGTGTCTCCAGGAACGGCATTCAAGGAGCCAGGAACTTTTCTCCCTACACTGTCCATTGAGTTGTCCTCAAAACCAATATACATCCTGCTATATCTCCCACATGGAAAGTGCCAGGAGGGAGAAGTGGCGATTATGTTTAGACTTTCTCGGAACTGCTTCAAATCAACTAGATATCTTTGTGCTGTAAATCTCCCAACAGCCAAACGCAAAAGCAGCAAACATCTCGCTGTATGTCCCACATCCAAAGTGCCAAGAGAGAGCTTGCTCTCCCTGTCTTTGAGTACTGTTTTCGCTGTGCCGGTTACCTCTTTGCTAACATTCTCTTCAGCGCTGCAGGGAAACCAGGAACCACGTGGAGAAGGCACCCACACTGAAAGTGCCTGGAGGGAACATTGGGGCTTCTTCTCAGTGTCTCTGACATAGGGTTTCACTGTCCCGGGAAAGTCTCTGCTAACACCCTGCAGAACGCTGTGCCCAATCTACAGAAACGTCTTGCGGTATCTCCTACAGGGAAAGTGCCAGGAGGGAACTGTCCATCTTGTTCTCAGTGTCTCTGAGAATTGCTCTGATTATCCCTGTGACCTCTTTGCTAAGACTCTCCAGAGAGCCGTCCTCAAAACCAACACACATCTTGACATATCTCCCTCATTGATCGCAGTGTCTCCAGGAACGGCATTCAAGGAGCCAGGAACTTTTCTCCCTACACTGTCCATTGAGTTGTCCTCAAAACCAATATACATCCTGCTATATCTCCCACATGGAAAGTGCCAGGAGGGAGAAGTGGCGATTATGTTTAGACTTTCTCGGAACTGCTTCAAATCAACTAGATATCTTTGTGCTGTAAATCTCCCAACAGCCAAACGCAAAAGCAGCAAACATCTCGCTGTATGTCCCACATCCAAAGTGCCAAGAGAGAGCTTGCTCTCCCTGTCTTTGAGTACTGTTTTCACTGTCCCGGTTACCTCTTTGCTAACATTCTCTTCAGCGCTGCAGGGAAACCAGGAACCACGTGGAGAAGGCACCCACACTGAAAGTGCCTGGAGGGAACATTGGGGCTTCTTCTCAGTGTCTCTGACATAGGGTTTCACTGTCCCGGGAAAGTCTCTGCTAACACCCTGCAGAGCGCTGTGCCCAATCTACAGAAACGTCTTGCGGTATCTCCTACAGGGAAAGTGCCAGGAGGGAATTGTCGAGCTTGTTCTCAGTGTCTCTGAGAATTGCTCTGATTATCCCTGTGACCTCTTTGCTAAGACTCTCCAGAGAGCCGTCCTCAAAACCAACACACATCTTGACATATCTCCCACATTGATCGCAGTGTCTCCAGGAACGGCATTCAAGGAGCCAGGAACTTTTCTCCCTACACTGTCCATTGAGTTGTCCTCAAAACCAATATACATCCTGCTATATCTCCCACATGGAAAGTGCCAGGAGGGAGAAGTGGCGATTATGTTTAGACTTTCTCGGAACTGCTTCAAATCAACTAGATATCTTTGTGCTGTAAATCTCCCAACAGCCAAACGCAAAAGCAGCAAACATCTCGCTGTATGTCCCACATCCAAAGTGCCAAGAGAGAGCTTGCTCTCCCTGTCTTTGAGTACTGTTTTCGCTGTGCCGGTTACCTCTTTGCTAACATTCTCTTCAGCGCTGCAGGGAAACCAGGAACCACGTGGAGAAGGCACCCACACTGAAAGTGCCTGGAGGGAACATTGGGGCTTCTTCTCAGTGTCTCTGACATAGGGTTTCACTGTCCCGGGAAAGTCTCTGCTAACACCCTGCAGAGCGCTGTGCCCAATCTACAGAAACGTCTTGCGGTATCTCCTACAGGGAAAGTGCCAGGAGGGAATTGTCGAGCTTGTTCTCAGTGTCTCTGAGAATTGCTCTGATTATCCCTGTGACCTCTTTGCTAAGACTCTCCAGAGAGCCGTCCTCAAAACCAACACACATCTTGACATATCTCCCTCATTGATCGCAGTGTCTCCAGGAACGGCATTCAAGGAGCCAGGAACTTTTCTCCCTACACTGTCCATTGAGTTGTCCTCAAAACCAAGATACATCCTGCTATATCTCCCACATGGAAAGTGCCAGGAGGGAGAAGTGGGGATTATGTTTAGACTTCCTCGGAACTGCTTCAAATCAACTAGATATCTTTGTGCTGTAAATCTCCCAACAGCCAAACGCAAAAGCAGCAAACATCTCGCTGTATGTCCCACATCCAAAGTGCCAAGAGAGAGCTTGCTCTCCCTGTCTTTGAGTACTGTTTTCGCTGTGCCGGTTACCTCTTTGCTAACATTCTCTTCAGCGCTGCAGGGAAACCAGGAACCACGTGGAGAAGGCACCCACACTGAAAGTGCCTGGAGGGAACATTGGGGCTTCTTCTCAGTGTCTCTGACATAGGGTTTCACTGTCCCGGGAAAGTCTCTGCTAACACCCTGCAGAGCGCTGTGCCCAATCTACAGAAACGTCTTGCGGTATCTCCTACAGGGAAAGTGCCAGGAGGGAACTGTCCATCTTGTTCTCAGTGTCTCTGAGAATTGCTCTGATTATCCCTGTGACCTCTTTGCTAAGACTCTCCAGAGAGCCGTCCTCAAAACAAACACACATCTTGACATATCTCCCACATTGATCGCAGTGTCTCCAGGAACGGCATTCAAGGAGCCAGGAACTTTTCTCCCTACACTGTCCATTGAGTTGTCCTCAAAACCAATATACATCCTGCTATATCTCCCACATGGAAAGTGCCAGGAGGGAGAAGTGGCGATTATGTTTAGACTTTCTCGGAACTGCTTCAAATCAACTAGATATCTTTGTGCTGTAAATCTCCCAACAGCCAAACGCAAAAGCAGCAAACATCTCGCTGTATGTCCCACATCCAAAGTGCCAAGAGAGAGCTTGCTCTCCCTGTCTTTGAGTACTGTTTTCGCTGTGCCGGTTACCTCTTTGCTAACATTCTCTTCAGCGCTGCAGGGAAACCAGGAACCACGTGGAGAAGGCACCCACACTGAAAGTGCCTGGAGGGAACATTGGGGCTTCTTCTCAGTGTCTCTGACATAGGGTTTCACTGTCCCGGGAAAGTCTCTGCTAACACCCTGCAGAGCGCTGTGCCCAATCTACAGAAACGTCTTGCGGTATCTCCTACAGGGAAAGTGCCAGGAGGGAATTGTCGAGCTTGTTCTCAGTGTCTCTGAGAATTGCTCTGATTATCCCTGTGACCTCTTTGCTAAGACTCTCCAGAGAGCCGTCCTCAAAACAAACACACATCTTGACATATCTCCCACATTGATCGCAGTGTCTCCAGGAACGGCATTCAAGGAGCCAGGAACTTTTCTCCCTACACTGTCCATTGAGTTGTCCTCAAAACCAATATACATCCTGCTATATCTCCCACATGGAAAGTGCCAGGAGGGAGAAGTGGCGATTATGTTTAGACTTTCTCGGAACTGCTTCAAATCAACTAGATATCTTTGTGCTGTAAATCTCCCAACAGCCAAACGCAAAAGCAGCAAACATCTCGCTGTATGTCCCACATCCAAAGTGCCAAGAGAGAGCTTGCTCTCCCTGTCTTTGAGTACTGTTTTCGCTGTGCCGGTTACCTCTTTGCTAACATTCTCTTCAGCGCTGCAGGGAAACCAGGAACCACGTGGAGAAGGCACCCACACTGAAAGTGCCTGGAGGGAACATTGGGGCTTCTTCTCAGTGTCTCTGACATAGGGTTTCACTGTCCCGGGAAAGTCTCTGCTAACACCCTGCAGAACGCTGTGCCCAATCTACAGAAACGTCTTGCGGTATCTCCTACAGGGAAAGTGCCAGGAGGGAACTGTCCATCTTGTTCTCAGTGTCTCTGAGAATTGCTCTGATTATCCCTGTGACCTCTTTGCTAAGACTCTCCAGAGAGCCGTCCTCAAAACCAACACACATCTTGACATATCTCCCTCATTGATCGCAGTGTCTCCAGGAACGGCATTCAAGGAGCCAGGAACTTTTCTCCCTACACTGTCCATTGAGTTGTCCTCAAAACCAATATACATCCTGCTATATCTCCCACATGGAAAGTGCCAGGAGGGAGAAGTGGCGATTATGTTTAGACTTTCTCGGAACTGCTTCAAATCAACTAGATATCTTTGTGCTGTAAATCTCCCAACAGCCAAACGCAAAAGCAGCAAACATCTCGCTGTATGTCCCACATCCAAAGTGCCAAGAGAGAGCTTGCTCTCCCTGTCTTTGAGTACTGTTTTCACTGTCCCGGTTACCTCTTTGCTAACATTCTCTTCAGCGCTGCAGGGAAACCAGGAACCACGTGGAGAAGGCACCCACACTGAAAGTGCCTGGAGGGAACATTGGGGCTTCTTCTCAGTGTCTCTGACATAGGGTTTCACTGTCCCGGGAAAGTCTCTGCTAACACCCTGCAGAGCGCTGTGCCCAATCTACAGAAACGTCTTGCGGTATCTCCTACAGGGAAAGTGCCAGGAGGGAATTGTCGAGCTTGTTCTCAGTGTCTCTGAGAATTGCTCTGATTATCCCTGTGACCTCTTTGCTAAGACTCTCCAGAGAGCCGTCCTCAAAACCAACACACATCTTGACATATCTCCCACATTGATCGCAGTGTCTCCAGGAACGGCATTCAAGGAGCCAGGAACTTTTCTCCCTACACTGTCCATTGAGTTGTCCTCAAAACCAATATACATCCTGCTATATCTCCCACATGGAAAGTGCCAGGAGGGAGAAGTGGCGATTATGTTTAGACTTTCTCGGAACTGCTTCAAATCAACTAGATATCTTTGTGCTGTAAATCTCCCAACAGCCAAACGCAAAAGCAGCAAACATCTCGCTGTATGTCCCACATCCAAAGTGCCAAGAGAGAGCTTGCTCTCCCTGTCTTTGAGTACTGTTTTCGCTGTGCCGGTTACCTCTTTGCTAACATTCTCTTCAGCGCTGCAGGGAAACCAGGAACCACGTGGAGAAGGCACCCACACTGAAAGTGCCTGGAGGGAACATTGGGGCTTCTTCTCAGTGTCTCTGACATAGGGTTTCACTGTCCCGGGAAAGTCTCTGCTAACACCCTGCAGAGCGCTGTGCCCAATCTACAGAAACGTCTTGCGGTATCTCCTACAGGGAAAGTGCCAGGAGGGAATTGTCGAGCTTGTTCTCAGTGTCTCTGAGAATTGCTCTGATTATCCCTGTGACCTCTTTGCTAAGACTCTCCAGAGAGCCGTCCTCAAAACCAACACACATCTTGACATATCTCCCTCATTGATCGCAGTGTCTCCAGGAACGGCATTCAAGGAGCCAGGAACTTTTCTCCCTACACTGTCCATTGAGTTGTCCTCAAAACCAAGATACATCCTGCTATATCTCCCACATGGAAAGTGCCAGGAGGGAGAAGTGGGGATTATGTTTAGACTTCCTCGGAACTGCTTCAAATCAACTAGATATCTTTGTGCTGTAAATCTCCCAACAGCCAAACGCAAAAGCAGCAAACATCTCGCTGTATGTCCCACATCCAAAGTGCCAAGAGAGAGCTTGCTCTCCCTGTCTTTGAGTACTGTTTTCGCTGTGCCGGTTACCTCTTTGCTAACATTCTCTTCAGCGCTGCAGGGAAACCAGGAACCACGTGGAGAAGGCACCCACACTGAAAGTGCCTGGAGGGAACATTGGGGCTTCTTCTCAGTGTCTCTGACATAGGGTTTCACTGTCCCGGGAAAGTCTCTGCTAACACCCTGCAGAGCGCTGTGCCCAATCTACAGAAACGTCTTGCGGTATCTCCTACAGGGAAAGTGCCAGGAGGGAACTGTCCATCTTGTTCTCAGTGTCTCTGAGAATTGCTCTGATTATCCCTGTGACCTCTTTGCTAAGACTCTCCAGAGAGCCGTCCTCAAAACAAACACACATCTTGACATATCTCCCACATTGATCGCAGTGTCTCCAGGAACGGCATTCAAGGAGCCAGGAACTTTTCTCCCTACACTGTCCATTGAGTTGTCCTCAAAACCAATATACATCCTGCTATGTCTCCCACATGGAAAGTGCCAGGAGGGAGAAGTGGCGATTATGTTTAGACTTTCTCGGAACTGCTTCAAATCAACTAGATATCTTTGTGCTGTAAATCTCCCAACAGCCAAACGCAAAAGCAGCAAACATCTCGCTGTATGTCCCACATCCAAAGTGCCAAGAGAGAGCTTGCTCTCCCTCTCTTTGAGTACTGTTTTCGCTGTGCCGGTTACCTCTTTGCTAACATTCTCTTCAGCGCTGCAGGGAAACCAGGAACCACGTGGAGAAGGCACCCACACTGAAAGTGCCTGGAGGGAACATTGGGGCTTCTTCTCAGTGTCTCTGACATAGGGTTTCACTGTCCCGGGAAAGTCTCTGCTAACACCCTGCAGAGCGCTGTGCCCAATCTACAGAAACGTCTTGCGGTATCTCCTACAGGGAAAGTGCCAGGAGGGAACTGTCCATCTTGTTCTCAGTGTCTCTGAGAATTGCTCTGATTATCCCTGTGACCTCTTTGCTAAGACTCTCCAGAGAGCCGTCCTCAAAACAAACACACATCTTGACATATCTCCCACATTGATCGCAGTGTCTCCAGGAACGGCATTCAAGGAGCCAGGAACTTTTCTCCCTACACTGTCCATTGAGTTGTCCTCAAAACCAATATACATCCTGCTATATCTCCCACATGGAAAGTGCCAGGAGGGAGAAGTGGCGATTATGTTTAGACTTTCTCGGAACTGCTTCAAATCAACTAGATATCTTTGTGCTGTAAATCTCCCAACAGCCAAACGCAAAAGCAGCAAACATCTCGCTGTATGTCCCACATCCAAAGTGCCAAGAGAGAGCTTGCTCTCCCTGTCTTTGAGTACTGTTTTCGCTGTGCCGGTTACCTCTTTGCTAACATTCTCTTCAGCGCTGCAGGGAAACCAGGAACCACGTGGAGAAGGCACCCACACTGAAAGTGCCTGGAGGGAACATTGGGGCTTCTTCTCAGTGTCTCTGACATAGGGTTTCACTGTCCCGGGAAAGTCTCTGCTAACACCCTGCAGAGCGCTGTGCCCAATCTACAGAAACGTCTTGCGGTATCTCCTACAGGGAAAGTGCCAGGAGGGAACTGTCCATCTTGTTCTCAGTGTCTCTGAGAATTGCTCTGATTATCCCTGTGACCTCTTTGCTAAGACTCTCCAGAGAGCCGTCCTCAAAACAAACACACATCTTGACATATCTCCCACATTGATCGCAGTGTCTCCAGGAACGGCATTCAAGGAGCCAGGAACTTTTCTCCCTACACTGTCCATTGAGTTGTCCTCAAAACCAATATACATCCTGCTATATCTCCCACATGGAAAGTGCCAGGAGGGAGAAGTGGCGATTATGTTTAGACTTTCTCGGAACTGCTTCAAATCAACTAGATATCTTTGTGCTGTAAATCTCCCAACAGCCAAACGCAAAAGCAGCAAACATCTCGCTGTATGTCCCACATCCAAAGTGCCAAGAGAGAGCTTGCTCTCCCTCTCTTTGAGTACTCATTCTCTTCAGCGCTGCAGGGAAACCAGGAACCACGTGGAGAAGGCACCCACACTGAAAGTGCCTGGAGGGAACATTGGGGCTTCTTCTCAGTGTCTCTGACATAGGGTTTCACTGTCCCGGGAAAGTCTCTGCTAACACCCTGCAGAGCGCTGTGCCCAATCTACAGAAACGTCATGCGGTATCTCCTACAGGGAAAGTGCCAGGAGGGAACTGTCCATCTTGTTCTCAGTGTCTCTGAGAATTGCTCTGATTATCCCTGTGACCTCTTTGCTAAGACTCTCCAGAGAGCCGTCCTCAAAACCAACACACATCTTGACATATCTCCCACATTGATCGCAGTGTCTCCAGGAACGGCATTCAAGGAGCCAGGAACTTTTCTCCCTACACTGTCCATTGAGTTGTCCTCAAAACCAATATACATCCTGCTATATCTCCCACATGGAAAGTGCCAGGAGGGAGAAGTGGCGATTATGTTTAGACTTTCTCGGAACTGCTTCAAATCAACTAGATATCTTTGTGCTGTAAATCTCCCAACAGCCAAACGCAAAAGCAGCAAACATCTCGCTGTATGTCCCACATCCAAAGTGCCAAGAGAGAGCTTGCTCTCCCTGTCTTTGAGTACTGTTTTCGCTGTGCCGGTTACCTCTTTGCTAACATTCTCTTCAGCGCTGCAGGGAAACCAGGAACCACGTGGAGAAGGCACCCACACTGAAAGTGCCTGGAGGGAACATTGGGGCTTCTTCTCAGTGTCTCTGACATAGGGTTTCACTGTCCCGGGAAAGTCTCTGCTAACACCCTGCAGAGCGCTGTGCCCAATCTACAGAAACGTCTTGCGGTATCTCCTACAGGGAAAGTGCCAGGAGGGAACTGTCCATCTTGTTCTCAGTGTCTCTGAGAATTGCTCTGATTATCCCTGTGACCTCTTTGCTAAGACTCTCCAGAGAGCCGTCCTCAAAACAAACACACATCTTGACATATCTCCCACATTGATCGCAGTGTCTCCAGGAACGGCATTCAAGGAGCCAGGAACTTTTCTCCCTACACTGTCCATTGAGTTGTCCTCAAAACCAATATACATCCTGCTATATCTCCCACATGGAAAGTGCCAGGAGGGAGAAGTGGCGATTATGTTTAGACTTTCTCGGAACTGCTTCAAATCAACTAGATATCTTTGTGCTGTAAATCTCCCAACAGCCAAACGCAAAAGCAGCAAACATCTCGCTGTATGTCCCACATCCAAAGTGCCAAGAGAGAGCTTGCTCTCCCTGTCTTTGAGTACTGTTTTCGCTGTGCCGGTTACCTCTTTGCTAACATTCTCTTCAGCGCTGCAGGGAAACCAGGAACCACGTGGAGAAGGCACCCACACTGAAAGTGCCTGGAGGGAACATTGGGGCTTCTTCTCAGTGTCTCTGACATAGGGTTTCACTGTCCCGGGAAAGTCTCTGCTAACACCCTGCAGAGCGCTGTGCCCAATCTACAGAAACGTCTTGCGGTATCTCCTACAGGGAAAGTGCCAGGAGGGAATTGTCGAGCTTGTCCTCAGTGTCTCTGAGAATTGCTCTGATTATCCCTGTGACCTCTTTGCTAAGACTCTCCAGAGAGCCGTCCTCAAAACAAACACACATCTTGACATATCTCCCTCATTGATCGCAGTGTCTCCAGGAACGGCATTCAAGGAGCCAGGAACTTTTCTCCCTACACTGTCCATTGAGTTGTCCTCAAAACCAAGATACATCCTGCTATATCTCCCACATGGAAAGTGCCAGGAGGGAGAAGTGGGGATTATGTTTAGACTTCCTCGGAACTGCTTCAAATCAACTAGATATCTTTGTGCTGTAAATCTCCCAACAGCCAAACGCAAAAGCAGCAAACATCTCGCTGTATGTCCCACATCCAAAGTGCCAAGAGAGAGCTTGCTCTCCCTGTCTTTGAGTACTGTTTTCGCTGTGCCGGTTACCTCTTTGCTAACATTCTCTTCAGCGCTGCAGGGAAACCAGGAACCACGTGGAGAAGGCACCCACACTGAAAGTGCCTGGAGGGAACATTGGGGCTTCTTCTCAGTGTCTCTGACATAGGGTTTCACTGTCCCGGGAAAGTCTCTGCTAACACCCTGCAGAGCGCTGTGCCCAATCTACAGAAACGTCTTGCGGTATCTCCTACAGGGAAAGTGCCAGGAGGGAATTGTCGAGCTTGTTCTCAGTGTCTCTGAGAATTGCTCTGATTATCCCTGTGACCTCTTTGCTAAGACTCTCCAGAGAGCCGTCCTCAAAACAAACACACATCTTGACATATCTCCCACATTGATCGCAGTGTCTCCAGGAACGGCATTCAAGGAGCCAGGAACTTTTCTCCCTACACTGTCCATTGAGTTGTCCTCAAAACCAATATACATCCTGCTATATCTCCCACATGGAAAGTGCCAGGAGGGAGAAGTGGCGATTATGTTTAGACTTTCTCGGAACTGCTTCAAATCAACTAGATATCTTTGTGCTGTAAATCTCCCAACAGCCAAACGCAAAAGCAGCAAACATCTCGCTGTATGTCCCACATCCAAAGTGCCAAGAGAGAGCTTGCTCTCCCTGTCTTTGAGTACTGTTTTCGCTGTGCCGGTTACCTCTTTGCTAACATTCTCTTCAGCGCTGCAGGGAAACCAGGAACCACGTGGAGAAGGCACCCACACTGAAAGTGCCTGGAGGGAACATTGGGGCTTCTTCTCAGTGTCTCTGACATAGGGTTTCACTGTCCCGGGAAAGTCTCTGCTAACACCCTGCAGAGCGCTGTGCCCAATCTACAGAAACGTCTTGCGGTATCTCCTACAGGGAAAGTGCCAGGAGGGAACTGTCCATCTTGTTCTCAGTGTCTCTGAGAATTGCTCTGATTATCCCTGTGACCTCTTTGCTAAGACTCTCCAGAGAGCCGTCCTCAAAACAAACACACATCTTGACATATCTCCCACATTGATCGCAGTGTCTCCAGGAACGGCATTCAAGGAGCCAGGAACTTTTCTCCCTACACTGTCCATTGAGTTGTCCTCAAAACCAATATACATCCTGCTATGTCTCCCACATGGAAAGTGCCAGGAGGGAGAAGTGGCGATTATGTTTAGACTTTCTCGGAACTGCTTCAAATCAACTAGATATCTTTGTGCTGTAAATCTCCCAACAGCCAAACGCAAAAGCAGCAAACATCTCGCTGTATGTCCCACATCCAAAGTGCCAAGAGAGAGCTTGCTCTCCCTCTCTTTGAGTACTGTTTTCGCTGTGCCGGTTACCTCTTTGCTAACATTCTCTTCAGCGCTGCAGGGAAACCAGGAACCACGTGGAGAAGGCACCCACACTGAAAGTGCCTGGAGGGAACATTGGGGCTTCTTCTCAGTGTCTCTGACATAGGGTTTCACTGTCCCGGGAAAGTCTCTGCTAACACCCTGCAGAGCGCTGTGCCCAATCTACAGAAACGTCTTGCGGTATCTCCTACAGGGAAAGTGCCAGGAGGGAACTGTCCATCTTGTTCTCAGTGTCTCTGAGAATTGCTCTGATTATCCCTGTGACCTCTTTGCTAAGACTCTCCAGAGAGCCGTCCTCAAAACAAACACACATCTTGACATATCTCCCACATTGATCGCAGTGTCTCCAGGAACGGCATTCAAGGAGCCAGGAACTTTTCTCCCTACACTGTCCATTGAGTTGTCCTCAAAACCAATATACATCCTGCTATATCTCCCACATGGAAAGTGCCAGGAGGGAGAAGTGGCGATTATGTTTAGACTTTCTCGGAACTGCTTCAAATCAACTAGATATCTTTGTGCTGTAAATCTCCCAACAGCCAAACGCAAAAGCAGCAAACATCTCGCTGTATGTCCCACATCCAAAGTGCCAAGAGAGAGCTTGCTCTCCCTGTCTTTGAGTACTGTTTTCGCTGTGCCGGTTACCTCTTTGCTAACATTCTCTTCAGCGCTGCAGGGAAACCAGGAACCACGTGGAGAAGGCACCCACACTGAAAGTGCCTGGAGGGAACATTGGGGCTTCTTCTCAGTGTCTCTGACATAGGGTTTCACTGTCCCGGGAAAGTCTCTGCTAACACCCTGCAGAGCGCTGTGCCCAATCTACAGAAACGTCTTGCGGTATCTCCTACAGGGAAAGTGCCAGGAGGGAACTGTCCATCTTGTTCTCAGTGTCTCTGAGAATTGCTCTGATTATCCCTGTGACCTCTTTGCTAAGACTCTCCAGAGAGCCGTCCTCAAAACAAACACACATCTTGACATATCTCCCACATTGATCGCAGTGTCTCCAGGAACGGCATTCAAGGAGCCAGGAACTTTTCTCCCTACACTGTCCATTGAGTTGTCCTCAAAACCAATATACATCCTGCTATATCTCCCACATGGAAAGTGCCAGGAGGGAGAAGTGGCGATTATGTTTAGACTTTCTCGGAACTGCTTCAAATCAACTAGATATCTTTGTGCTGTAAATCTCCCAACAGCCAAACGCAAAAGCAGCAAACATCTCGCTGTATGTCCCACATCCAAAGTGCCAAGAGAGAGCTTGCTCTCCCTCTCTTTGAGTACTCATTCTCTTCAGCGCTGCAGGGAAACCAGGAACCACGTGGAGAAGGCACCCACACTGAAAGTGCCTGGAGGGAACATTGGGGCTTCTTCTCAGTGTCTCTGACATAGGGTTTCACTGTCCCGGGAAAGTCTCTGCTAACACCCTGCAGAGCGCTGTGCCCAATCTACAGAAACGTCATGCGGTATCTCCTACAGGGAAAGTGCCAGGAGGGAACTGTCCATCTTGTTCTCAGTGTCTCTGAGAATTGCTCTGATTATCCCTGTGACCTCTTTGCTAAGACTCTCCAGAGAGCCGTCCTCAAAACCAACACACATCTTGACATATCTCCCACATTGATCGCAGTGTCTCCAGGAACGGCATTCAAGGAGCCAGGAACTTTTCTCCCTACACTGTCCATTGAGTTGTCCTCAAAACCAATATACATCCTGCTATATCTCCCACATGGAAAGTGCCAGGAGGGAGAAGTGGCGATTATGTTTAGACTTTCTCGGAACTGCTTCAAATCAACTAGATATCTTTGTGCTGTAAATCTCCCAACAGCCAAACGCAAAAGCAGCAAACATCTCGCTGTATGTCCCACATCCAAAGTGCCAAGAGAGAGCTTGCTCTCCCTGTCTTTGAGTACTGTTTTCGCTGTGCCGGTTACCTCTTTGCTAACATTCTCTTCAGCGCTGCAGGGAAACCAGGAACCACGTGGAGAAGGCACCCACACTGAAAGTGCCTGGAGGGAACATTGGGGCTTCTTCTCAGTGTCTCTGACATAGGGTTTCACTGTCCCGGGAAAGTCTCTGCTAACACCCTGCAGAGCGCTGTGCCCAATCTACAGAAACGTCTTGCGGTATCTCCTACAGGGAAAGTGCCAGGAGGGAACTGTCCATCTTGTTCTCAGTGTCTCTGAGAATTGCTCTGATTATCCCTGTGACCTCTTTGCTAAGACTCTCCAGAGAGCCGTCCTCAAAACAAACACACATCTTGACATATCTCCCACATTGATCGCAGTGTCTCCAGGAACGGCATTCAAGGAGCCAGGAACTTTTCTCCCTACACTGTCCATTGAGTTGTCCTCAAAACCAATATACATCCTGCTATATCTCCCACATGGAAAGTGCCAGGAGGGAGAAGTGGCGATTATGTTTAGACTTTCTCGGAACTGCTTCAAATCAACTAGATATCTTTGTGCTGTAAATCTCCCAACAGCCAAACGCAAAAGCAGCAAACATCTCGCTGTATGTCCCACATCCAAAGTGCCAAGAGAGAGCTTGCTCTCCCTGTC
Organism: Chroicocephalus ridibundus; assembly: GCF_963924245.1. NCBI lineage: Eukaryota > Metazoa > Chordata > Aves > Charadriiformes > Laridae > Chroicocephalus > Chroicocephalus ridibundus. The sequence goes on from NW_026961599.1 coordinate 68,838, forward strand.
TTTGAGTACTGTTTTCGCTGTGCCGGTTACCTCTTTGCTAACATTCTCTTCAGCGCTGCAGGGAAACCAGGAACCACGTGGAGAAGGCACCCACACTGAAAGTGCCTGGAGGGAACATTGGGGCTTCTTCTCAGTGTCTCTGACATAGGGTTTCACTGTCCCGGGAAAGTCTCTGCTAACACCCTGCAGAGCGCTGTGCCCAATCTACAGAAACGTCTTGCGGTATCTCCTACAGGGAAAGTGCCAGGAGGGAATTGTCGAGCTTGTCCTCAGTGTCTCTGAGAATTGCTCTGATTATCCCTGTGACCTCTTTGCTAAGACTCTCCAGAGAGCCGTCCTCAAAACAAACACACATCTTGACATATCTCCCACATTGATCGCAGTGTCTCCAGGAACGGCATTCAAGGAGCCAGGAACTTTTCTCCCTACACTGTCCATTGAGTTGTCCTCAAAACCAATATACATCCTGCTATATCTCCCACATGGAAAGTGCCAGGAGGGAGAAGTGGCGATTATGTTTAGACTTTCTCGGAACTGCTTCAAATCAACTAGATATCTTTGTGCTGTAAATCTCCCAACAGCCAAATGCAAAAGCAGCAAACATCTCGCTGTATGTCCCACATCCAAAGTGCCAAGAGAGAGCTTGCTCTCCCTGTCTTTGAGTACTGTTTTCACTGTCCCGGTTACCTCTTTGCTAACATTCTCTTCAGCGCTGCAGGGAAACCAGGAACCACGTGGAGAAGGCACCCACACTGAAAGTGCCTGGAGGGAACATTGGGGCTTCTTCTCAGTGTCTCTGACATAGGGTTTCACTGTCCCGGGAAAGTCTCTGCTAACACCCTGCAGAGCGCTGTGCCCAATCTACAGAAACGTCTTGCGGTATCTCCTACAGGGAAAGTGCCAGGAGGGAACTGTCCATCTTGTTCTCAGTGTCTCTGAGAATTGCTCTGATTATCCCTGTGACCTCTTTGCTAAGACTCTCCAGAGAGCCGTCCTCAAAACAAACACACATCTTGACATATCTCCCACATTGATCGCAGTGTCTCCAGGAACGGCATTCAAGGAGCCAGGAACTTTTCTCCCTACACTGTCCATTGAGTTGTCCTCAAAACCAATATACATCCTGCTATATCTCCCACATGGAAAGTGCCAGGAGGGAGAAGTGGCGATTATGTTTAGACTTTCTCGGAACTGCTTCAAATCAACTAGGTATCTTTGTGCTGTAAATCTCCCAACAGCCAAACGCAAAAGCAGCAAACATCTCGCTGTATGTCCCACATCCAAAGTGCCAAGAGAGAGCTTGCTCTCCCTGTCTTTGAGTACTGTTTTCGCTGTGCCGGTTACCTCTTTGCTAACATTCTCTTCAGCGCTGCAGGGAAACCAGGAACCACGTGGAGAAGGCACCCACACTGAAAGTGCCTGGAGGGAACATTGGGGCTTCTTCTCAGTGTCTCTGACATAGGGTTTCACTGTCCCGGGAAAGTCTCTGCTAACACCCTGCAGAGCGCTGTGCCCAATCTACAGAAACGTCTTGCGGTATCTCCTACAGGGAAAGTGCCAGGAGGGAATTGTCCATCTTGTTCTCAGTGTCTCTGAGAATTGCTCTGATTATCCCTGTGACTTCTTTGCTAAGACTCTCCAGAGAGCCGTCCTCAAAACAAACACACATCTTGACATATCTCCCACATTGATCGCAGTGTCTCCAGGAACGGCATTCAAGGAGCCAGGAACTTTTCTCCCTACACTGTCCATTGAGTTGTCCTCAAAACCAATATACATCCTGCTATATCTCCCACATGGAAAGTGCCAGGAGGGAGAAGTGGCGATTATGTTTAGACTTTCTCGGAACTGCTTCAAATCAACTAGATATCTTTGTGCTGTAAATCTCCCAACAGCCAAACGCAAAAGCAGCAAACATCTCGCTGTATGTCCCACATCCAAAGTGCCAAGAGAGAGCTTGCTCTCCCTGTCTTTGAGTACTGTTTTCGCTGTGCTGGTTACCTCTTTGCTAACATTCTCTTCAGCGCTGCAGGGAAACCAGGAACCACGTGGAGAAGGCACCCACACTGAAAGTGCCTGGAGGGAACATTGGGGCTTCTTCTCAGTGTCTCTGACATAGGGTTTCACTGTCCCGGGAAAGTCTCTGCTAACACCCTGCAGAGCGCTGTGCCCAATCTACAGAAACGTCTTGCGGTATCTCCTACAGGGAAAGTGCCAGGAGGGAATTGTCGAGCTTGTCCTCAGTGTCTCTGAGAATTGCTCTGATTATCCCTGTGACCTCTTTGCTAAGACTCTCCAGAGAGCCGTCCTCAAAACAAACACACATCTTGACATATCTCCCACATTGATCGCAGTGTCTCCAGGAACGGCATTCAAGGAGCCAGGAACTTTTCTCCCTACACTGTCCATTGAGTTGTCCTCAAAACCAATATACATCCTGCTATATCTCCCACATGGAAAGTGCCAGGAGGGAGAAGTGGCGATTATGTTTAGACTTTCTCGGAACTGCTTCAAATCAACTAGATATCTTTGTGCTGTAAATCTCCCAACAGCCAAATGCAAAAGCAGCAAACATCTCGCTGTATGTCCCACATCCAAAGTGCCAAGAGAGAGCTTGCTCTCCCTGTCTTTGAGTACTGTTTTCACTGTCCCGGTTACCTCTTTGCTAACATTCTCTTCAGCGCTGCAGGGAAACCAGGAACCACGTGGAGAAGGCACCCACACTGAAAGTGCCTGGAGGGAACATTGGGGCTTCTTCTCAGTGTCTCTGACATAGGGTTTCACTGTCCCGGGAAAGTCTCTGCTAACACCCTGCAGAGCGCTGTGCCCAATCTACAGAAACGTCTTGCGGTATCTCCTACAGGGAAAGTGCCAGGAGGGAACTGTCCATCTTGTTCTCAGTGTCTCTGAGAATTGCTCTGATTATCCCTGTGACCTCTTTGCTAAGACTCTCCAGAGAGCCGTCCTCAAAACAAACACACATCTTGACATATCTCCCACATTGATCGCAGTGTCTCCAGGAACGGCATTCAAGGAGCCAGGAACTTTTCTCCCTACACTGTCCATTGAGTTGTCCTCAAAACCAATATACATCCTGCTATATCTCCCACATGGAAAGTGCCAGGAGGGAGAAGTGGCGATTATGTTTAGACTTTCTCGGAACTGCTTCAAATCAACTAGGTATCTTTGTGCTGTAAATCTCCCAACAGCCAAACGCAAAAGCAGCAAACATCTCGCTGTATGTCCCACATCCAAAGTGCCAAGAGAGAGCTTGCTCTCCCTGTCTTTGAGTACTGTTTTCGCTGTGCCGGTTACCTCTTTGCTAACATTCTCTTCAGCGCTGCAGGGAAACCAGGAACCACGTGGAGAAGGCACCCACACTGAAAGTGCCTGGAGGGAACATTGGGGCTTCTTCTCAGTGTCTCTGACATAGGGTTTCACTGTCCCGGGAAAGTCTCTGCTAACACCCTGCAGAGCGCTGTGCCCAATCTACAGAAACGTCTTGCGGTATCTCCTACAGGGAAAGTGCCAGGAGGGAATTGTCCATCTTGTTCTCAGTGTCTCTGAGAATTGCTCTGATTATCCCTGTGACTTCTTTGCTAAGACTCTCCAGAGAGCCGTCCTCAAAACAAACACACATCTTGACATATCTCCCACATTGATCGCAGTGTCTCCAGGAACGGCATTCAAGGAGCCAGGAACTTTTCTCCCTACACTGTCCATTGAGTTGTCCTCAAAACCAATATACATCCTGCTATATCTCCCACATGGAAAGTGCCAGGAGGGAGAAGTGGCGATTATGTTTAGACTTTCTCGGAACTGCTTCAAATCAACTAGATATCTTTGTGCTGTAAATCTCCCAACAGCCAAACGCAAAAGCAGCAAACATCTCGCTGTATGTCCCACATCCAAAGTGCCAAGAGAGAGCTTGCTCTCCCTGTCTTTGAGTACTGTTTTCACTGTCCCGGTTACCTCTTTGCTAACATTCTCTTCAGCGCTGCAGGGAAACCAGGAACCACGTGGAGAAGGCACCCACACTGAAAGTGCCTGGAGGGAACATTGGAGCTTCTTCTCAGTGTCTCTGACATAGGGTTTCACTGTCCCGGGAAAGTCTCTGCTAACACCCTGCAGAGCGCTGTGCCCAATCTACAGAAACGTCTTGCGGTATCTCCTACAGGGAAAGTGCCAGGAGGGAATTGTCCATCTTGTTCTCAGTGTCTCTGAGAATTGCTCTGATTATCCCTGTGACTTCTTTGCTAAGACTCTCCAGAGAGCCGTCCTCAAAACAAACACACATCTTGACATATCTCCCACATTGATCGCAGTGTCTCCAGGAACGGCATTCAAGGAGCCAGGAACTTTTCTCCCTACACTGTCCATTGAGTTGTCCTCAAAACCAATATACATCCTGCTATATCTCCCACATGGAAAGTGCCAGGAGGGAGAAGTGGCGATTATGTTTAGACTTTCTCGGAACTGCTTCAAATCAACTAGATATCTTTGTGCTGTAAATCTCCCAACAGCCAAACGCAAAAGCAGCAAACATCTCGCTGTATGTCCCACATCCAAAGTGCCAAGAGAGAGCTTGCTCTCCCTCTCTTTGAGTACTGTTTTCGCTGTGCCGGTTACCTCTTTGCTAACATTCTCTTCAGCGCTGCAGGGAAACCAGGAACCACGTGGAGAAGGCACCCACACTGAAAGTGCCTGGAGGGAACATTGGGGCTTCTTCTCAGTGTCTCTGACATAGGGTTTCACTGTCCCGGGAAAGTCTCTGCTAACACCCTGCAGAGCGCTGTGCCCAATCTACAGAAACGTCTTGCGGTATCTCCTACAGGGAAAGTGCCAGGAGGGAATTGTCGAGCTTGTTCTCAGTGTCTCTGAGAATTGCTCTGATTATCCCTGTGACCTCTTTGCTAAGACTCTCCAGAGAGCCGTCCTCAAAACAAACACACATCTTGACATATCTCCCACATTGATCGCAGTGTCTCCAGGAACGGCATTCAAGGAGCCAGGAACTTTTCTCCCTACACTGTCCATTGAGTTGTCCTCAAAACCAATATACATCCTGCTATATCTCCCACATGGAAAGTGCCAGGAGGGAGAAGTGGCGATTATGTTTAGACTTTCTCGGAACTGCTTCAAATCAACTAGATATCTTTGTGCTGTAAATCTCCCAACAGCCAAACGCAAAAGCAGCAAACATCTCGCTGTATGTCCCACATCCAAAGTGCCAAGAGAGAGCTTGCTCTCCCTGTCTTTGAGTACTGTTTTCGCTGTGCCGGTTACCTCTTTGCTAACATTCTCTTCAGCGCTGCAGGGAAACCAGGAACCACGTGGAGAAGGCACCCACACTGAAAGTGCCTGGAGGGAACATTGGGGCTTCTTCTCAGTGTCTCTGACATAGGGTTTCACTGTCCCGGGAAAGTCTCTGCTAACACCCTGCAGAGCGCTGTGCCCAATCTACAGAAACGTCTTGCGGTATCTCCTACAGGGAAAATGCCAGGAGGGAATTGTCGAGCTTGTTCTCAGTGTCTCTGAGAATTGCTCTGATTATCCCTGTGACCTCTTTGCTAAGACTCTCCAGAGAGCCGTCCTCAAAACCAACACACATCTTGACATATCTCCCTCATTGATCGCAGTGTCTCCAGGAACGGCATTCAAGGAGCCAGGAACTTTTCTCCCTACACTGTCCATTGAGTTGTCCTCAAAACCAATATACATCCTGCTATATCTCCCACATGGAAAGTGCCAGGAGGGAGAAGTGGCGATTATGTTTAGACTTTCTCGGAACTGCTTCAAATCAACTAGATATCTTTGTGCTGTAAATCTCCCAACAGCCAAACGCAAAAGCAGCAAACATCTCGCTGTATGTCCCACATCCAAAGTGCCAAGAGAGAGCTTGCTCTCCCTCTCTTTGAGTACTGTTTTCGCTGTGCCGGTTACCTCTTTGCTAACATTCTCTTCAGCGCTGCAGGGAAACCAGGAACCACGTGGAGAAGGCACCCACACTGAAAGTGCCTGGAGGGAACATTGGGGCTTCTTCTCAGTGTCTCTGACATAGGGTTTCACTGTCCCGGGAAAGTCTCTGCTAACACCCTGCAGAGCGCTGTGCCCAATCTACAGAAACGTCTTGCGGTATCTCCTACAGGGAAAGTGCCAGGAGGGAATTGTCGAGCTTGTTCTCAGTGTCTCTGAGAATTGCTCTGATTATCCCTGTGACCTCTTTGCTAAGACTCTCCAGAGAGCCGTCCTCAAAACCAACACACATCTTGACATATCTCCCTCATTGATCGCAGTGTCTCCAGGAACGGCATTCAAGGAGCCAGGAACTTTTCTCCCTACACTGTCCATTGAGTTGTCCTCAAAACCAAGATACATCCTGCTATATCTCCCACATGGAAAGTGCCAGGAGGGAGAAGTGGGGATTATGTTTAGACTTCCTCGGAACTGCTTCAAATCAACTAGATATCTTTGTGCTGTAAATCTCCCAACAGGCAAACGCAAAAGCAGCAAACATCTCGCTGTATGTCCCACATCCAAAGTGCCAAGAGAGAGCTTGCTCTCCCTGTCTTTGAGTACTGTTTTCGCTGTGCCGGTTACCTCTTTGCTAACATTCTCTTCAGCGCTGCAGGGAAACCAGGAACCACGTGGAGAAGGCACCCACACTGAAAGTGCCTGGAGGGAACATTGGGGCTTCTTCTCAGTGTCTCTGACATAGGGTTTCACTGTCCCGGGAAAGTCTCTGCTAACACCCTGCAGAGCGCTGTGCCCAATCTACAGAAACGTCTTGCGGTATCTCCTACAGGGAAAGTGCCAGGAGGGAACTGTCCATCTTGTTCTCAGTGTCTCTGAGAATTGCTCTGATTATCCCTGTGACCTCTTTGCTAAGACTCTCCAGAGAGCCGTCCTCAAAACCAACACACATCTTGACATATCTCCCACATTGATCGCAGTGTCTCCAGGAACGGCATTCAAGGAGCCAGGAACTTTTCTCCCTACACTGTCCATTGAGTTGTCCTCAAAACCAATATACATCCTGCTATGTCTCCCACATGGAAAGTGCCAGGAGGGAGAAGTGGCGATTATGTTTAGACTTTCTCGGAACTGCTTCAAATCAACTAGATATCTTTGTGCTGTAAATCTCCCAACAGCCAAACGCAAAAGCAGCAAACATCTCGCTGTATGTCCCACATCCAAAGTGCCAAGAGAGAGCTTGCTCTCCCTCTCTTTGAGTACTGTTTTCGCTGTGCCGGTTACCTCTTTGCTAACATTCTCTTCAGCGCTGCAGGGAAACCAGGAACCACGTGGAGAAGGCACCCACACTGAAAGTGCCTGGAGGGAACATTGGGGCTTCTTCTCAGTGTCTCTGACATAGGGTTTCACTGTCCCGGGAAAGTCTCTGCTAACACCCTGCAGAGCGCTGTGCCCAATCTACAGAAACGTCTTGCGGTATCTCCTACAGGGAAAGTGCCAGGAGGGAACTGTCCATCTTGTTCTCAGTGTCTCTGAGAATTGCTCTGATTATCCCTGTGACCTCTTTGCTAAGACTCTCCAGAGAGCCGTCCTCAAAACCAACACACATCTTGACATATCTCCCACATTGATCGCAGTGTCTCCAGGAACGGCATTCAAGGAGCCAGGAACTTTTCTCCCTACACTGTCCATTGAGTTGTCCTCAAAACCAATATACATCCTGCTATGTCTCCCACATGGAAAGTGCCAGGAGGGAGAAGTGGCGATTATGTTTAGACTTTCTCGGAACTGCTTCAAATCAACTAGATATCTTTGTGCTGTAAATCTCCCAACAGCCAAACGCAAAAGCAGCAAACATCTCGCTGTATGTCCCACATCCAAAGTGCCAAGAGAGAGCTTGCTCTCCCTCTCTTTGAGTACTGTTTTCGCTGTGCCGGTTACCTCTTTGCTAACATTCTCTTCAGCGCTGCAGGGAAACCAGGAACCACGTGGAGAAGGCACCCACACTGAAAGTGCCTGGAGGGAACATTGGGGCTTCTTCTCAGTGTCTCTGACATAGGGTTTCACTGTCCCGGGAAAGTCTCTGCTAACACCCTGCAGAGCGCTGTGCCCAATCTACAGAAACGTCTTGCGGTATCTCCTACAGGGAAAGTGCCAGGAGGGAACTGTCCATCTTGTTCTCAGTGTCTCTGAGAATTGCTCTGATTATCCCTGTGACCTCTTTGCTAAGACTCTCCAGAGAGCCGTCCTCAAAACAAACACACATCTTGACATATCTCCCACATTGATCGCAGTGTCTCCAGGAACGGCATTCAAGGAGCCAGGAACTTTTCTCCCTACACTGTCCATTGAGTTGTCCTCAAAACCAATATACATCCTGCTATATCTCCCACATGGAAAGTGCCAGGAGGGAGAAGTGGCGATTATGTTTAGACTTTCTCGGAACTGCTTCAAATCAACTAGATATCTTTGTGCTGTAAATCTCCCAACAGCCAAACGCAAAAGCAGCAAACATCTCGCTGTATGTCCCACATCCAAAGTGCCAAGAGAGAGCTTGCTCTCCCTGTCTTTGAGTACTGTTTTCGCTGTGCCGGTTACCTCTTTGCTAACATTCTCTTCAGCGCTGCAGGGAAACCAGGAACCACGTGGAGAAGGCACCCACACTGAAAGTGCCTGGAGGGAACATTGGGGCTTCTTCTCAGTGTCTCTGACATAGGGTTTCACTGTCCCGGGAAAGTCTCTGCTAACACCCTGCAGAGCGCTGTGCCCAATCTACAGAAACGTCATGCGGTATCTCCTACAGGGAAAGTGCCAGGAGGGAACTGTCCATCTTGTTCTCAGTGTCTCTGAGAATTGCTCTGATTATCCCTGTGACCTCTTTGCTAAGACTCTCCAGAGAGCCGTCCTCAAAACCAACACACATCTTGACATATCTCCCACATTGATCGCAGTGTCTCCAGGAACGGCATTCAAGGAGCCAGGAACTTTTCTCCCTACACTGTCCATTGAGTTGTCCTCAAAACCAATATACATCCTGCTATATCTCCCACATGGAAAGTGCCAGGAGGGAGAAGTGGCGATTATGTTTAGACTTTCTCGGAACTGCTTCAAATCAACTAGATATCTTTGTGCTGTAAATCTCCCAACAGCCAAACGCAAAAGCAGCAAACATCTCGCTGTATGTCCCACATCCAAAGTGCCAAGAGAGAGCTTGATCTCCCTCTCTTTGAGTACTGTTTTCGCTGTGCCGGTTACCTCTTTGCTAACATTCTCTTCAGCGCTGCAGGGAAACCAGGAACCACGTGGAGAAGGCACCCACACTGAAAGTGCCTGGAGGGAACATTGGGGCTTCTTCTCAGTGTCTCTGACATAGGGTTTCACTGTCCCGGGAAAGTCTCTGCTAACACCCTGCAGAGCGCTGTGCCCAATCTACAGAAACGTCTTGCGGTATCTCCTACAGGGAAAGTGCCAGGAGGGAACTGTCCATCTTGTTCTCAGTGTCTCTGAGAATTGCTCTGATTATCCCTGTGACCTCTTTGCTAAGACTCTCCAGAGAGCCGTCCTCAAAACAAACACACATCTTGACATATCTCCCACATTGATCGCAGTGTCTCCAGGAACGGCATTCAAGGAGCCAGGAACTTTTCTCCCTACACTGTCCATTGAGTTGTCCTCAAAACCAATATACATCCTGCTATATCTCCCACATGGAAAGTGCCAGGAGGGAGAAGTGGCGATTATGTTTAGACTTTCTCGGAACTGCTTCAAATCAACTAGATATCTTTGTGCTGTAAATCTCCCAACAGCCAAACGCAAAAGCAGCAAACATCTCGCTGTATGTCCCACATCCAAAGTGCCAAGAGAGAGCTTGCTCTCCCTGTCTTTGAGTACTGTTTTCGCTGTGCCGGTTACCTCTTTGCTAACATTCTCTTCAGCGCTGCAGGGAAACCAGGAACCACGTGGAGAAGGCACCCACACTGAAAGTGCCTGGAGGGAACATTGGGGCTTCTTCTCAGTGTCTCTGACATAGGGTTTCACTGTCCCGGGAAAGTCTCTGCTAACACCCTGCAGAGCGCTGTGCCCAATCTACAGAAACGTCTTGCGGTATCTCCTACAGGGAAAGTGCCAGGAGGGAATTGTCGAGCTTGTCCTCAGTGTCTCTGAGAATTGCTCTGATTATCCCTGTGACCTCTTTGCTAAGACTCTCCAGAGAGCCGTCCTCAAAACAAACACACATCTTGACATATCTCCCACATTGATCGCAGTGTCTCCAGGAACGGCATTCAAGGAGCCAGGAACTTTTCTCCCTACACTGTCCATTGAGTTGTCCTCAAAACCAATATACATCCTGCTATATCTCCCACATGGAAAGTGCCAGGAGGGAGAAGTGGCGATTATGTTTAGACTTTCTCGGAACTGCTTCAAATCAACTAGATATCTTTGTGCTGTAAATCTCCCAACAGCCAAACGCAAAAGCAGCAAACATCTCGCTGTATGTCCCACATCCAAAGTGCCAAGAGAGAGCTTGCTCTCCCTGTCTTTGAGTACTGTTTTCACTGTCCCGGTTACCTCTTTGCTAACATTCTCTTCAGCGCTGCAGGGAAACCAGGAACCACGTGGAGAAGGCACCCACACTGAAAGTGCCTGGAGGGAACATTGGGGCTTCTTCTCAGTGTCTCTGACATAGGGTTTCACTGTCCCGGGAAAGTCTCTGCTAACACCCTGCAGAGCGCTGTGCCCAATCTACAGAAACGTCTTGCGGTATCTCCTACAGGGAAAGTGCCAGGAGGGAACTGTCCATCTTGTTCTCAGTGTCTCTGAGAATTGCTCTGATTATCCCTGTGACCTCTTTGCTAAGACTCTCCAGAGAGCCGTCCTCAAAACAAACACACATCTTGACATATCTCCCACATTGATCGCAGTGTCTCCAGGAACGGCATTCAAGGAGCCAGGAACTTTTCTCCCTACACTGTCCATTGAGTTGTCCTCAAAACCAATATACATCCTGCTATATCTCCCACATGGAAAGTGCCAGGAGGGAGAAGTGGCGATTATGTTTAGACTTTCTCGGAACTGCTTCAAATCAACTAGGTATCTTTGTGCTGTAAATCTCCCAACAGCCAAACGCAAAAGCAGCAAACATCTCGCTGTATGTCCCACATCCAAAGTGCCAAGAGAGAGCTTGCTCTCCCTGTCTTTGAGTACTGTTTTCGCTGTGCCGGTTACCTCTTTGCTAACATTCTCTTCAGCGCTGCAGGGAAACCAGGAACCACGTGGAGAAGGCACCCACACTGAAAGTGCCTGGAGGGAACATTGGGGCTTCTTCTCAGTGTCTCTGACATAGGGTTTCACTGTCCCGGGAAAGTCTCTGCTAACACCCTGCAGAGCGCTGTGCCCAATCTACAGAAACGTCTTGCGGTATCTCCTACAGGGAAAGTGCCAGGAGGGAATTGTCCATCTTGTTCTCAGTGTCTCTGAGAATTGCTCTGATTATCCCTGTGACTTCTTTGCTAAGACTCTCCAGAGAGCCGTCCTCAAAACAAACACACATCTTGACATATCTCCCACATTGATCGCAGTGTCTCCAGGAACGGCATTCAAGGAGCCAGGAACTTTTCTCCCTACACTGTCCATTGAGTTGTCCTCAAAACCAATATACATCCTGCTATATCTCCCACATGGAAAGTGCCAGGAGGGAGAAGTGGCGATTATGTTTAGACTTTCTCGGAACTGCTTCAAATCAACTAGATATCTTTGTGCTGTAAATCTCCCAACAGCCAAACGCAAAAGCAGCAAACATCTCGCTGTATGTCCCACATCCAAAGTGCCAAGAGAGAGCTTGCTCTCCCTGTCTTTGAGTACTGTTTTCACTGTCCCGGTTACCTCTTTGCTAACATTCTCTTCAGCGCTGCAGGGAAACCAGGAACCACGTGGAGAAGGCACCCACACTGAAAGTGCCTGGAGGGAACATTGGAGCTTCTTCTCAGTGTCTCTGACATAGGGTTTCACTGTCCCGGGAAAGTCTCTGCTAACACCCTGCAGAGCGCTGTGCCCAATCTACAGAAACGTCTTGCGGTATCTCCTACAGGGAAAGTGCCAGGAGGGAATTGTCCATCTTGTTCTCAGTGTCTCTGAGAATTGCTCTGATTATCCCTGTGACTTCTTTGCTAAGACTCTCCAGAGAGCCGTCCTCAAAACAAACACACATCTTGACATATCTCCCACATTGATCGCAGTGTCTCCAGGAACGGCATTCAAGGAGCCAGGAACTTTTCTCCCTACACTGTCCATTGAGTTGTCCTCAAAACCAATATACATCCTGCTATATCTCCCACATGGAAAGTGCCAGGAGGGAGAAGTGGCGATTATGTTTAGACTTTCTCGGAACTGCTTCAAATCAACTAGATATCTTTGTGCTGTAAATCTCCCAACAGCCAAACGCAAAAGCAGCAAACATCTCGCTGTATGTCCCACATCCAAAGTGCCAAGAGAGAGCTTGCTCTCCCTCTCTTTGAGTACTGTTTTCGCTGTGCCGGTTACCTCTTTGCTAACATTCTCTTCAGCGCTGCAGGGAAACCAGGAACCACGTGGAGAAGGCACCCACACTGAAAGTGCCTGGAGGGAACATTGGGGCTTCTTCTCAGTGTCTCTGACATAGGGTTTCACTGTCCCGGGAAAGTCTCTGCTAACACCCTGCAGAGCGCTGTGCCCAATCTACAGAAACGTCTTGCGGTATCTCCTACAGGGAAAGTGCCAGGAGGGAACTGTCCATCTTGTTCTCAGTGTCTCTGAGAATTGCTCTGATTATCCCTGTGACCTCTTTGCTAAGACTCTCCAGAGAGCCGTCCTCAAAACCAACACACATCTTGACATATCTCCCACATTGATCGCAGTGTCTCCAGGAACGGCATTCAAGGAGCCAGGAACTTTTCTCCCTACACTGTCCATTGAGTTGTCCTCAAAACCAATATACATCCTGCTATATCTCCCACATGGAAAGTGCCAGGAGGGAGAAGTGGCGATTATGTTTAGACTTTCTCGGAACTGCTTCAAATCAACTAGATATCTTTGTGCTGTAAATCTCCCAACAGCCAAACGCAAAAGCAGCAAACATCTCGCTGTATGTCCCACATCCAAAGTGCCAAGAGAGAGCTTGATCTCCCTCTCTTTGAGTACTGTTTTCGCTGTGCCGGTTACCTCTTTGCTAACATTCTCTTCAGCGCTGCAGGGAAACCAGGAACCACGTGGAGAAGGCACCCACACTGAAAGTGCCTGGAGGGAACATTGGGGCTTCTTCTCAGTGTCTCTGACATAGGGTTTCACTGTCCCGGGAAAGTCTCTGCTAACACCCTGCAGAGCGCTGTGCCCAATCTACAGAAACGTCTTGCGGTATCTCCTACAGGGAAAGTGCCAGGAGGGAACTGTCCATCTTGTTCTCAGTGTCTCTGAGAATTGCTCTGATTATCCCTGTGACCTCTTTGCTAAGACTCTCCAGAGAGCCGTCCTCAAAACAAACACACATCTTGACATATCTCCCACATTGATCGCAGTGTCTCCAGGAACGGCATTCAAGGAGCCAGGAACTTTTCTCCCTACACTGTCCATTGAGTTGTCCTCAAAACCAATATACATCCTGCTATATCTCCCACATGGAAAGTGCCAGGAGGGAGAAGTGGCGATTATGTTTAGACTTTCTCGGAACTGCTTCAAATCAACTAGATATCTTTGTGCTGTAAATCTCCCAACAGCCAAACGCAAAAGCAGCAAACATCTCGCTGTATGTCCCACATCCAAAGTGCCAAGAGAGAGCTTGCTCTCCCTGTCTTTGAGTACTGTTTTCGCTGTGCCGGTTACCTCTTTGCTAACATTCTCTTCAGCGCTGCAGGGAAACCAGGAACCACGTGGAGAAGGCACCCACACTGAAAGTGCCTGGAGGGAACATTGGGGCTTCTTCTCAGTGTCTCTGACATAGGGTTTCACTGTCCCGGGAAAGTCTCTGCTAACACCCTGCAGAGCGCTGTGCCCAATCTACAGAAACGTCTTGCGGTATCTCCTACAGGGAAAGTGCCAGGAGGGAATTGTCGAGCTTGTCCTCAGTGTCTCTGAGAATTGCTCTGATTATCCCTGTGACCTCTTTGCTAAGACTCTCCAGAGAGCCGTCCTCAAAACAAACACACATCTTGACATATCTCCCACATTGATCGCAGTGTCTCCAGGAACGGCATTCAAGGAGCCAGGAACTTTTCTCCCTACACTGTCCATTGAGTTGTCCTCAAAACCAATATACATCCTGCTATATCTCCCACATGGAAAGTGCCAGGAGGGAGAAGTGGCGATTATGTTTAGACTTTCTCGGAACTGCTTCAAATCAACTAGGTATCTTTGTGCTGTAAATCTCCCAACAGCCAAACGCAAAAGCAGCAAACATCTCGCTGTATGTCCCACATCCAAAGTGCCAAGAGAGAGCTTGCTCTCCCTGTCTTTGAGTACTGTTTTCGCTGTGCCGGTTACCTCTTTGCTAACATTCTCTTCAGCGCTGCAGGGAAACCAGGAACCACGTGGAGAAGGCACCCACACTGAAAGTGCCTGGAGGGAACATTGGGGCTTCTTCTCAGTGTCTCTGACATAGGGTTTCACTGTCCCGGGAAAGTCTCTGCTAACACCCTGCAGAGCGCTGTGCCCAATCTACAGAAACGTCTTGCGGTATCTCCTACAGGGAAAGTGCCAGGAGGGAATTGTCCATCTTGTTCTCAGTGTCTCTGAGAATTGCTCTGATTATCCCTGTGACTTCTTTGCTAAGACTCTCCAGAGAGCCGTCCTCAAAACAAACACACATCTTGACATATCTCCCACATTGATCGCAGTGTCTCCAGGAACGGCATTCAAGGAGCCAGGAACTTTTCTCCCTACACTGTCCATTGAGTTGTCCTCAAAACCAATATACATCCTGCTATATCTCCCACATGGAAAGTGCCAGGAGGGAGAAGTGGCGATTATGTTTAGACTTTCTCGGAACTGCTTCAAATCAACTAGATATCTTTGTGCTGTAAATCTCCCAACAGCCAAACGCAAAAGCAGCAAACATCTCGCTGTATGTCCCACATCCAAAGTGCCAAGAGAGAGCTTGCTCTCCCTGTCTTTGAGTACTGTTTTCACTGTCCCGGTTACCTCTTTGCTAACATTCTCTTCAGCGCTGCAGGGAAACCAGGAACCACGTGGAGAAGGCACCCACACTGAAAGTGCCTGGAGGGAACATTGGAGCTTCTTCTCAGTGTCTCTGACATAGGGTTTCACTGTCCCGGGAAAGTCTCTGCTAACACCCTGCAGAGCGCTGTGCCCAATCTACAGAAACGTCTTGCGGTATCTCCTACAGGGAAAGTGCCAGGAGGGAATTGTCCATCTTGTTCTCAGTGTCTCTGAGAATTGCTCTGATTATCCCTGTGACTTCTTTGCTAAGACTCTCCAGAGAGCCGTCCTCAAAACAAACACACATCTTGACATATCTCCCACATTGATCGCAGTGTCTCCAGGAACGGCATTCAAGGAGCCAGGAACTTTTCTCCCTACACTGTCCATTGAGTTGTCCTCAAAACCAATATACATCCTGCTATATCTCCCACATGGAAAGTGCCAGGAGGGAGAAGTGGCGATTATGTTTAGACTTTCTCGGAACTGCTTCAAATCAACTAGATATCTTTGTGCTGTAAATCTCCCAACAGCCAAACGCAAAAGCAGCAAACATCTCGCTGTATGTCCCACATCCAAAGTGCCAAGAGAGAGCTTGCTCTCCCTCTCTTTGAGTACTGTTTTCGCTGTGCCGGTTACCTCTTTGCTAACATTCTCTTCAGCGCTGCAGGGAAACCAGGAACCACGTGGAGAAGGCACCCACACTGAAAGTGCCTGGAGGGAACATTGGGGCTTCTTCTCAGTGTCTCTGACATAGGGTTTCACTGTCCCGGGAAAGTCTCTGCTAACACCCTGCAGAGCGCTGTGCCCAATCTACAGAAACGTCTTGCGGTATCTCCTACAGGGAAAGTGCCAGGAGGGAATTGTCGAGCTTGTTCTCAGTGTCTCTGAGAATTGCTCTGATTATCCCTGTGACCTCTTTGCTAAGACTCTCCAGAGAGCCGTCCTCAAAACAAACACACATCTTGACATATCTCCCACATTGATCGCAGTGTCTCCAGGAACGGCATTCAAGGAGCCAGGAACTTTTCTCCCTACACTGTCCATTGAGTTGTCCTCAAAACCAATATACATCCTGCTATATCTCCCACATGGAAAGTGCCAGGAGGGAGAAGTGGCGATTATGTTTAGACTTTCTCGGAACTGCTTCAAATCAACTAGATATCTTTGTGCTGTAAATCTCCCAACAGCCAAACGCAAAAGCAGCAAACATCTCGCTGTATGTCCCACATCCAAAGTGCCAAGAGAGAGCTTGCTCTCCCTGTCTTTGAGTACTGTTTTCGCTGTGCCGGTTACCTCTTTGCTAACATTCTCTTCAGCGCTGCAGGGAAACCAGGAACCACGTGGAGAAGGCACCCACACTGAAAGTGCCTGGAGGGAACATTGGGGCTTCTTCTCAGTGTCTCTGACATAGGGTTTCACTGTCCCGGGAAAGTCTCTGCTAACACCCTGCAGAGCGCTGTGCCCAATCTACAGAAACGTCTTGCGGTATCTCCTACAGGGAAAATGCCAGGAGGGAATTGTCGAGCTTGTTCTCAGTGTCTCTGAGAATTGCTCTGATTATCCCTGTGACCTCTTTGCTAAGACTCTCCAGAGAGCCGTCCTCAAAACCAACACACATCTTGACATATCTCCCTCATTGATCGCAGTGTCTCCAGGAACGGCATTCAAGGAGCCAGGAACTTTTCTCCCTACACTGTCCATTGAGTTGTCCTCAAAACCAATATACATCCTGCTATATCTCCCACATGGAAAGTGCCAGGAGGGAGAAGTGGCGATTATGTTTAGACTTTCTCGGAACTGCTTCAAATCAACTAGATATCTTTGTGCTGTAAATCTCCCAACAGCCAAACGCAAAAGCAGCAAACATCTCGCTGTATGTCCCACATCCAAAGTGCCAAGAGAGAGCTTGCTCTCCCTCTCTTTGAGTACTGTTTTCGCTGTGCCGGTTACCTCTTTGCTAACATTCTCTTCAGCGCTGCAGGGAAACCAGGAACCACGTGGAGAAGGCACCCACACTGAAAGTGCCTGGAGGGAACATTGGGGCTTCTTCTCAGTGTCTCTGACATAGGGTTTCACTGTCCCGGGAAAGTCTCTGCTAACACCCTGCAGAGCGCTGTGCCCAATCTACAGAAACGTCTTGCGGTATCTCCTACAGGGAAAGTGCCAGGAGGGAATTGTCGAGCTTGTTCTCAGTGTCTCTGAGAATTGCTCTGATTATCCCTGTGACCTCTTTGCTAAGACTCTCCAGAGAGCCGTCCTCAAAACCAACACACATCTTGACATATCTCCCTCATTGATCGCAGTGTCTCCAGGAACGGCATTCAAGGAGCCAGGAACTTTTCTCCCTACACTGTCCATTGAGTTGTCCTCAAAACCAAGATACATCCTGCTATATCTCCCACATGGAAAGTGCCAGGAGGGAGAAGTGGGGATTATGTTTAGACTTCCTCGGAACTGCTTCAAATCAACTAGATATCTTTGTGCTGTAAATCTCCCAACAGGCAAACGCAAAAGCAGCAAACATCTCGCTGTATGTCCCACATCCAAAGTGCCAAGAGAGAGCTTGCTCTCCCTGTCTTTGAGTACTGTTTTCGCTGTGCCGGTTACCTCTTTGCTAACATTCTCTTCAGCGCTGCAGGGAAACCAGGAACCACGTGGAGAAGGCACCCACACTGAAAGTGCCTGGAGGGAACATTGGGGCTTCTTCTCAGTGTCTCTGACATAGGGTTTCACTGTCCCGGGAAAGTCTCTGCTAACACCCTGCAGAGCGCTGTGCCCAATCTACAGAAACGTCTTGCGGTATCTCCTACAGGGAAAGTGCCAGGAGGGAATTGTCGAGCTTGTTCTCAGTGTCTCTGAGAATTGCTCTGATTATCCCTGTGACCTCTTTGCTAAGACTCTCCAGAGAGCCGTCCTCAAAACAAACACACATCTTGACATATCTCCCACATTGATCGCAGTGTCTCCAGGAACGGCATTCAAGGAGCCAGGAACTTTTCTCCCTACACTGTCCATTGAGTTGTCCTCAAAACCAATATACATCCTGCTATATCTCCCACATGGAAAGTGCCAGGAGGGAGAAGTGGCGATTATGTTTAGACTTTCTCGGAACTGCTTCAAATCAACTAGATATCTTTGTGCTGTAAATCTCCCAACAGCCAAACGCAAAAGCAGCAAACATCTCGCTGTATGTCCCACATCCAAAGTGCCAAGAGAGAGCTTGCTCTCCCTGTCTTTGAGTACTGTTTTCACTGTCCCGGTTACCTCTTTGCTAACATTCTCTTCAGCGCTGCAGGGAAACCAGGAACCACGTGGAGAAGGCACCCACACTGAAAGTGCCTGGAGGGAACATTGGGGCTTCTTCTCAGTGTCTCTGACATAGGGTTTCACTGTCCCGGGAAAGTCTCTGCTAACACCCTGCAGAGCGCTGTGCCCAATCTACAGAAACGTCTTGCGGTATCTCCTACAGGGAAAGTGCCAGGAGGGAACTGTCCATCTTGTTCTCAGTGTCTCTGAGAATTGCTCTGATTATCCCTGTGACCTCTTTGCTAAGACTCTCCAGAGAGCCGTCCTCAAAACCAACACACATCTTGACATATCTCCCACATTGATCGCAGTGTCTCCAGGAACGGCATTCAAGGAGCCAGGAACTTTTCTCCCTACACTGTCCATTGAGTTGTCCTCAAAACCAATATACATCCTGCTATGTCTCCCACATGGAAAGTGCCAGGAGGGAGAAGTGGCGATTATGTTTAGACTTTCTCGGAACTGCTTCAAATCAACTAGATATCTTTGTGCTGTAAATCTCCCAACAGCCAAACGCAAAAGCAGCAAACATCTCGCTGTATGTCCCACATCCAAAGTGCCAAGAGAGAGCTTGCTCTCCCTCTCTTTGAGTACTGTTTTCGCTGTGCCGGTTACCTCTTTGCTAACATTCTCTTCAGCGCTGCAGGGAAACCAGGAACCACGTGGAGAAGGCACCCACACTGAAAGTGCCTGGAGGGAACATTGGGGCTTCTTCTCAGTGTCTCTGACATAGGGTTTCACTGTCCCGGGAAAGTCTCTGCTAACACCCTGCAGAGCGCTGTGCCCAATCTACAGAAACGTCTTGCGGTATCTCCTACAGGGAAAGTGCCAGGAGGGAACTGTCCATCTTGTTCTCAGTGTCTCTGAGAATTGCTCTGATTATCCCTGTGACCTCTTTGCTAAGACTCTCCAGAGAGCCGTCCTCAAAACAAACACACATCTTGACATATCTCCCACATTGATCGCAGTGTCTCCAGGAACGGCATTCAAGGAGCCAGGAACTTTTCTCCCTACACTGTCCATTGAGTTGTCCTCAAAACCAATATACATCCTGCTATATCTCCCACATGGAAAGTGCCAGGAGGGAGAAGTGGCGATTATGTTTAGACTTTCTCGGAACTGCTTCAAATCAACTAGATATCTTTGTGCTGTAAATCTCCCAACAGCCAAACGCAAAAGCAGCAAACATCTCGCTGTATGTCCCACATCCAAAGTGCCAAGAGAGAGCTTGCTCTCCCTGTCTTTGAGTACTGTTTTCGCTGTGCCGGTTACCTCTTTGCTAACATTCTCTTCAGCGCTGCAGGGAAACCAGGAACCACGTGGAGAAGGCACCCACACTGAAAGTGCCTGGAGGGAACATTGGGGCTTCTTCTCAGTGTCTCTGACATAGGGTTTCACTGTCCCGGGAAAGTCTCTGCTAACACCCTGCAGAGCGCTGTGCCCAATCTACAGAAACGTCATGCGGTATCTCCTACAGGGAAAGTGCCAGGAGGGAACTGTCCATCTTGTTCTCAGTGTCTCTGAGAATTGCTCTGATTATCCCTGTGACCTCTTTGCTAAGACTCTCCAGAGAGCCGTCCTCAAAACCAACACACATCTTGACATATCTCCCACATTGATCGCAGTGTCTCCAGGAACGGCATTCAAGGAGCCAGGAACTTTTCTCCCTACACTGTCCATTGAGTTGTCCTCAAAACCAATATACATCCTGCTATATCTCCCACATGGAAAGTGCCAGGAGGGAGAAGTGGCGATTATGTTTAGACTTTCTCGGAACTGCTTCAAATCAACTAGATATCTTTGTGCTGTAAATCTCCCAACAGCCAAACGCAAAAGCAGCAAACATCTCGCTGTATGTCCCACATCCAAAGTGCCAAGAGAGAGCTTGATCTCCCTCTCTTTGAGTACTGTTTTCGCTGTGCCGGTTACCTCTTTGCTAACATTCTCTTCAGCGCTGCAGGGAAACCAGGAACCACGTGGAGAAGGCACCCACACTGAAAGTGCCTGGAGGGAACATTGGGGCTTCTTCTCAGTGTCTCTGACATAGGGTTTCACTGTCCCGGGAAAGTCTCTGCTAACACCCTGCAGAGCGCTGTGCCCAATCTACAGAAACGTCTTGCGGTATCTCCTACAGGGAAAGTGCCAGGAGGGAACTGTCCATCTTGTTCTCAGTGTCTCTGAGAATTGCTCTGATTATCCCTGTGACCTCTTTGCTAAGACTCTCCAGAGAGCCGTCCTCAAAACAAACACACATCTTGACATATCTCCCACATTGATCGCAGTGTCTCCAGGAACGGCATTCAAGGAGCCAGGAACTTTTCTCCCTACACTGTCCATTGAGTTGTCCTCAAAACCAATATACATCCTGCTATATCTCCCACATGGAAAGTGCCAGGAGGGAGAAGTGGCGATTATGTTTAGACTTTCTCGGAACTGCTTCAAATCAACTAGATATCTTTGTGCTGTAAATCTCCCAACAGCCAAACGCAAAAGCAGCAAACATCTCGCTGTATGTCCCACATCCAAAGTGCCAAGAGAGAGCTTGCTCTCCCTGTCTTTGAGTACTGTTTTCGCTGTGCCGGTTACCTCTTTGCTAACATTCTCTTCAGCGCTGCAGGGAAACCAGGAACCACGTGGAGAAGGCACCCACACTGAAAGTGCCTGGAGGGAACATTGGGGCTTCTTCTCAGTGTCTCTGACATAGGGTTTCACTGTCCCGGGAAAGTCTCTGCTAACACCCTGCAGAGCGCTGTGCCCAATCTACAGAAACGTCTTGCGGTATCTCCTACAGGGAAAGTGCCAGGAGGGAATTGTCGAGCTTGTCCTCAGTGTCTCTGAGAATTGCTCTGATTATCCCTGTGACCTCTTTGCTAAGACTCTCCAGAGAGCCGTCCTCAAAACAAACACACATCTTGACATATCTCCCACATTGATCGCAGTGTCTCCAGGAACGGCATTCAAGGAGCCAGGAACTTTTCTCCCTACACTGTCCATTGAGTTGTCCTCAAAACCAATATACATCCTGCTATATCTCCCACATGGAAAGTGCCAGGAGGGAGAAGTGGCGATTATGTTTAGACTTTCTCGGAACTGCTTCAAATCAACTAGATATCTTTGTGCTGTAAATCTCCCAACAGCCAAACGCAAAAGCAGCAAACATCTCGCTGTATGTCCCACATCCAAAGTGCCAAGAGAGAGCTTGCTCTCCCTGTCTTTGAGTACTGTTTTCGCTGTGCCGGTTACCTCTTTGCTAACATTCTCTTCAGCGCTGCAGGGAAACCAGGAACCACGTGGAGAAGGCACCCACACTGAAAGTGCCTGGAGGGAACATTGGGGCTTCTTCTCAGTGTCTCTGACATAGGGTTTCACTGTCCCGGGAAAGTCTCTGCTAACACCCTGCAGAGCGCTGTGCCCAATCTACAGAAACGTCTTGCGGTATCTCCTACAGGGAAAGTGCCAGGAGGGAATTGTCCATCTTGTTCTCAGTGTCTCTGAGAATTGCTCTGATTATCCCTGTGACTTCTTTGCTAAGACTCTCCAGAGAGCCGTCCTCAAAACAAACACACATCTTGACATATCTCCCACATTGATCGCAGTGTCTCCAGGAACGGCATTCAAGGAGCCAGGAACTTTTCTCCCTACACTGTCCATTGAGTTGTCCTCAAAACCAATATACATCCTGCTATATCTCCCACATGGAAAGTGCCAGGAGGGAGAAGTGGCGATTATGTTTAGACTTTCTCGGAACTGCTTCAAATCAACTAGATATCTTTGTGCTGTAAATCTCCCAACAGCCAAACGCAAAAGCAGCAAACATCTCGCTGTATGTCCCACATCCAAAGTGCCAAGAGAGAGCTTGCTCTCCCTGTCTTTGAGTACTGTTTTCGCTGTGCCGGTTACCTCTTTGCTAACATTCTCTTCAGCGCTGCAGGGAAACCAGGAACCACGTGGAGAAGGCACCCACACTGAAAGTGCCTGGAGGGAACATTGGGGCTTCTTCTCAGTGTCTCTGACATAGGGTTTCACTGTCCCGGGAAAGTCTCTGCTAACACCCTGCAGAGCGCTGTGCCCAATCTACAGAAACGTCTTGCGGTATCTCCTACAGGGAAAGTGCCAGGAGGGAATTGTCGAGCTTGTTCTCAGTGTCTCTGAGAATTGCTCTGATTATCCCTGTGACCTCTTTGCTAAGACTCTCCAGAGAGCCGTCCTCAAAACAAACACACATCTTGACATATCTCCCACATTGATCGCAGTGTCTCCAGGAACGGCATTCAAGGAGCCAGGAACTTTTCTCCCTACACTGTCCATTGAGTTGTCCTCAAAACCAATATACATCCTGCTATATCTCCCACATGGAAAGTGCCAGGAGGGAGAAGTGGCGATTATGTTTAGACTTTCTCGGAACTGCTTCAAATCAACTAGATATCTTTGTGCTGTAAATCTCCCAACAGCCAAACGCAAAAGCAGCAAACATCTCGCTGTATGTCCCACATCCAAAGTGCCAAGAGAGAGCTTGCTCTCCCTGTCTTTGAGTACTGTTTTCGCTGTCCCGGTTACCTCTTTGCTAACATTCTCTTCAGCGCTGCAGGGAAACCAGGAACCACGTGGAGAAGGCACCCACACTGAAAGTGCCTGGAGGGAACATTGGGGCTTCTTCTCAGTGTCTCTGACATAGGGTTTCACTGTCCCGGGAAAGTCTCTGCTAACACCCTGCAGAGCGCTGTGCCCAATCTACAGAAACGTCTTGCGGTATCTCCTACAGGGAAAGTGCCAGGAGGGAACTGTCCATCTTGTTCTCAGTGTCTCTGAGAATTGCTCTGATTATCCCTGTGACCTCTTTGCTAAGACTCTCCAGAGAGCCGTCCTCAAAACAAACACACATCTTGACATATCTCCCACATTGATCGCAGTGTCTCCAGGAACGGCATTCAAGGAGCCAGGAACTTTTCTCCCTACACTGTCCATTGAGTTGTCCTCAAAACCAATATACATCCTGCTATATCTCCCACATGGAAAGTGCCAGGAGGGAGAAGTGGCGATTATGTTTAGACTTTCTCGGAACTGCTTCAAATCAACTAGATATCTTTGTGCTGTAAATCTCCCAACAGCCAAACGCAAAAGCAGCAAACATCTCGCTGTATGTCCCACATCCAAAGTGCCAAGAGAGAGCTTGCTCTCCCTGTCTTTGAGTACTGTTTTCGCTGTGCCGGTTACCTCTTTGCTAACATTCTCTTCAGCGCTGCAGGGAAACCAGGAACCACGTGGAGAAGGCACCCACACTGAAAGTGCCTGGAGGGAACATTGGGGCTTCTTCTCAGTGTCTCTGACATAGGGTTTCACTGTCCCGGGAAAGTCTCTGCTAACACCCTGCAGAGCGCTGTGCCCAATCTACAGAAACGTCTTGCGGTATCTCCTACAGGGAAAGTGCCAGGAGGGAATTGTCCATCTTGTTCTCAGTGTCTCTGAGAATTGCTCTGATTATCCCTGTGACTTCTTTGCTAAGACTCTCCAGAGAGCCGTCCTCAAAACAAACACACATCTTGACATATCTCCCACATTGATCGCAGTGTCTCCAGGAACGGCATTCAAGGAGCCAGGAACTTTTCTCCCTACACTGTCCATTGAGTTGTCCTCAAAACCAATATACATCCTGCTATATCTCCCACATGGAAAGTGCCAGGAGGGAGAAGTGGCGATTATGTTTAGACTTTCTCGGAACTGCTTCAAATCAACTAGATATCTTTGTGCTGTAAATCTCCCAACAGCCAAACGCAAAAGCAGCAAACATCTCGCTGTATGTCCCACATCCAAAGTGCCAAGAGAGAGCTTGCTCTCCCTGTCTTTGAGTACTGTTTTCGCTGTGCCGGTTACCTCTTTGCTAACATTCTCTTCAGCGCTGCAGGGAAACCAGGAACCACGTGGAGAAGGCACCCACACTGAAAGTGCCTGGAGGGAACATTGGGGCTTCTTCTCAGTGTCTCTGACATAGGGTTTCACTGTCCCGGGAAAGTCTCTGCTAACACCCTGCAGAGCGCTGTGCCCAATCTACAGAAACGTCTTGCGGTATCTCCTACAGGGAAAGTGCCAGGAGGGAATTGTCGAGCTTGTTCTCAGTGTCTCTGAGAATTGCTCTGATTATCCCTGTGACCTCTTTGCTAAGACTCTCCAGAGAGCCGTCCTCAAAACAAACACACATCTTGACATATCTCCCACATTGATCGCAGTGTCTCCAGGAACGGCATTCAAGGAGCCAGGAACTTTTCTCCCTACACTGTCCATTGAGTTGTCCTCAAAACCAATATACATCCTGCTATATCTCCCACATGGAAAGTGCCAGGAGGGAGAAGTGGCGATTATGTTTAGACTTTCTCGGAACTGCTTCAAATCAACTAGATATCTTTGTGCTGTAAATCTCCCAACAGCCAAACGCAAAAGCAGCAAACATCTCGCTGTATGTCCCACATCCAAAGTGCCAAGAGAGAGCTTGCTCTCCCTGTCTTTGAGTACTGTTTTCGCTGTGCCGGTTACCTCTTTGCTAACATTCTCTTCAGCGCTGCAGGGAAACCAGGAACCACGTGGAGAAGGCACCCACACTGAAAGTGCCTGGAGGGAACATTGGGGCTTCTTCTCAGTGTCTCTGACATAGGGTTTCACTGTCCCGGGAAAGTCTCTGCTAACACCCTGCAGAGCGCTGTGCCCAATCTACAGAAACGTCTTGCGGTATCTCCTACAGGGAAAATGCCAGGAGGGAATTGTCGAGCTTGTTCTCAGTGTCTCTGAGAATTGCTCTGATTATCCCTGTGACCTCTTTGCTAAGACTCTCCAGAGAGCCGTCCTCAAAACCAACACACATCTTGACATATCTCCCTCATTGATCGCAGTGTCTCCAGGAACGGCATTCAAGGAGCCAGGAACTTTTCTCCCTACACTGTCCATTGAGTTGTCCTCAAAACCAATATACATCCTGCTATATCTCCCACATGGAAAGTGCCAGGAGGGAGAAGTGGCGATTATGTTTAGACTTTCTCGGAACTGCTTCAAATCAACTAGATATCTTTGTGCTGTAAATCTCCCAACAGCCAAACGCAAAAGCAGCAAACATCTCGCTGTATGTCCCACATCCAAAGTGCCAAGAGAGAGCTTGCTCTCCCTGTCTTTGAGTACTGTTTTCGCTGTGCCGGTTACCTCTTTGCTAACATTCTCTTCAGCGCTGCAGGGAAACCAGGAACCACGTGGAGAAGGCACCCACACTGAAAGTGCCTGGAGGGAACATTGGGGCTTCTTCTCAGTGTCTCTGACATAGGGTTTCACTGTCCCGGGAAAGTCTCTGCTAACACCCTGCAGAGCGCTGTGCCCAATCTACAGAAACGTCTTGCGGTATCTCCTACAGGGAAAGTGCCAGGAGGGAATTGTCGAGCTTGTTCTCAGTGTCTCTGAGAATTGCTCTGATTATCCCTGTGACCTCTTTGCTAAGACTCTCCAGAGAGCCGTCCTCAAAACAAACACACATCTTGACATATCTCCCACATTGATCGCAGTGTCTCCAGGAACGGCATTCAAGGAGCCAGGAACTTTTCTCCCTACACTGTCCATTGAGTTGTCCTCAAAACCAATATACATCCTGCTATATCTCCCACATGGAAAGTGCCAGGAGGGAGAAGTGGCGATTATGTTTAGACTTTCTCGGAACTGCTTCAAAT
Source organism: Chroicocephalus ridibundus (assembly GCF_963924245.1). Classification (NCBI taxonomy): domain Eukaryota; kingdom Metazoa; phylum Chordata; class Aves; order Charadriiformes; family Laridae; genus Chroicocephalus; species Chroicocephalus ridibundus. Next base: position 95,006 of record NW_026961599.1, read on the forward strand.
CAACTAGATATCTTTGTGCTGTAAATCTCCCAACAGCCAAACGCAAAAGCAGCAAACATCTCGCTGTATGTCCCACATCCAAAGTGCCAAGAGAGAGCTTGCTCTCCCTGTCTTTGAGTACTGTTTTCGCTGTGCCGGTTACCTCTTTGCTAACATTCTCTTCAGCGCTGCAGGGAAACCAGGAACCACGTGGAGAAGGCACCCACACTGAAAGTGCCTGGAGGGAACATTGGGGCTTCTTCTCAGTGTCTCTGACATAGGGTTTCACTGTCCCGGGAAAGTCTCTGCTAACACCCTGCAGAGCGCTGTGCCCAATCTACAGAAACGTCTTGCGGTATCTCCTACAGGGAAAATGCCAGGAGGGAATTGTCGAGCTTGTTCTCAGTGTCTCTGAGAATTGCTCTGATTATCCCTGTGACCTCTTTGCTAAGACTCTCCAGAGAGCCGTCCTCAAAACCAACACACATCTTGACATATCTCCCTCATTGATCGCAGTGTCTCCAGGAACGGCATTCAAGGAGCCAGGAACTTTTCTCCCTACACTGTCCATTGAGTTGTCCTCAAAACCAATATACATCCTGCTATATCTCCCACATGGAAAGTGCCAGGAGGGAGAAGTGGCGATTATGTTTAGACTTTCTCGGAACTGCTTCAAATCAACTAGATATCTTTGTGCTGTAAATCTCCCAACAGCCAAACGCAAAAGCAGCAAACATCTCGCTGTATGTCCCACATCCAAAGTGCCAAGAGAGAGCTTGCTCTCCCTGTCTTTGAGTACTGTTTTCGCTGTGCCGGTTACCTCTTTGCTAACATTCTCTTCAGCGCTGCAGGGAAACCAGGAACCACGTGGAGAAGGCACCCACACTGAAAGTGCCTGGAGGGAACATTGGGGCTTCTTCTCAGTGTCTCTGACATAGGGTTTCACTGTCCCGGGAAAGTCTCTGCTAACACCCTGCAGAGCGCTGTGCCCAATCTACAGAAACGTCTTGCGGTATCTCCTACAGGGAAAGTGCCAGGAGGGAATTGTCGAGCTTGTTCTCAGTGTCTCTGAGAATTGCTCTGATTATCCCTGTGACCTCTTTGCTAAGACTCTCCAGAGAGCCGTCCTCAAAACCAACACACATCTTGACATATCTCCCTCATTGATCGCAGTGTCTCCAGGAACGGCATTCAAGGAGCCAGGAACTTTTCTCCCTACACTGTCCATTGAGTTGTCCTCAAAACCAAGATACATCCTGCTATATCTCCCACATGGAAAGTGCCAGGAGGGAGAAGTGGGGATTATGTTTAGACTTCCTCGGAACTGCTTCAAATCAACTAGATATCTTTGTGCTGTAAATCTCCCAACAGCCAAACGCAAAAGCAGCAAACATCTCGCTGTATGTCCCACATCCAAAGTGCCAAGAGAGAGCTTGCTCTCCCTGTCTTTGAGTACTGTTTTCGCTGTGCCGGTTACCTCTTTGCTAACATTCTCTTCAGCGCTGCAGGGAAACCAGGAACCACGTGGAGAAGGCACCCACACTGAAAGTGCCTGGAGGGAACATTGGGGCTTCTTCTCAGTGTCTCTGACATAGGGTTTCACTGTCCCGGGAAAGTCTCTGCTAACACCCTGCAGAGCGCTGTGCCCAATCTACAGAAACGTCTTGCGGTATCTCCTACAGGGAAAGTGCCAGGAGGGAATTGTCGAGCTTGTTCTCAGTGTCTCTGAGAATTGCTCTGATTATCCCTGTGACCTCTTTGCTAAGACTCTCCAGAGAGCCGTCCTCAAAACAAACACACATCTTGACATATCTCCCACATTGATCGCAGTGTCTCCAGGAACGGCATTCAAGGAGCCAGGAACTTTTCTCCCTACACTGTCCATTGAGTTGTCCTCAAAACCAAGATACATCCTGCTATATCTCCCACATGGAAAGTGCCAGGAGGGAGAAGTGGCGATTATGTTTAGACTTTCTCGGAACTGCTTCAAATCAACTAGATATCTTTGTGCTGTAAATCTCCCAACAGCCAAACGCAAAAGCAGCAAACATCTCGCTGTATGTCCCACATCCAAAGTGCCAAGAGAGAGCTTGCTCTCCCTGTCTTTGAGTACTGTTTTCGCTGTGCCGGTTACCTCTTTGCTAACATTCTCTTCAGCGCTGCAGGGAAACCAGGAACCACGTGGAGAAGGCACCCACACTGAAAGTGCCTGGAGGGAACATTGGGGCTTCTTCTCAGTGTCTCTGACATAGGGTTTCACTGTCCCGGGAAAGTCTCTGCTAACACCCTGCAGAGCGCTGTGCCCAATCTACAGAAACGTCTTGCGGTATCTCCTACAGGGAAAGTGCCAGGAGGGAACTGTCCATCTTGTTCTCAGTGTCTCTGAGAATTGCTCTGATTATCCCTGTGACCTCTTTGCTAAGACTCTCCAGAGAGCCGTCCTCAAAACAAACACACATCTTGACATATCTCCCACATTGATCGCAGTGTCTCCAGGAACGGCATTCAAGGAGCCAGGAACTTTTCTCCCTACACTGTCCATTGAGTTGTCCTCAAAACCAATATACATCCTGTTATGTCTCCCACATGGAAAGTGCCAGGAGGGAGAAGTGGCGATTATGTTTAGACTTTCTCGGAACTGCTTCAAATCAACTAGATATCTTTGTGCTGTAAATCTCCCAACAGCCAAACGCAAAAGCAGCAAACATCTCGCTGTATGTCCCACATCCAAAGTGCCAAGAGAGAGCTTGCTCTCCCTGTCTTTGAGTACTGTTTTCGCTGTGCCGGTTACCTCTTTGCTAACATTCTCTTCAGCGCTGCAGGGAAACCAGGAACCACGTGGAGAAGGCACCCACACTGAAAGTGCCTGGAGGGAACATTGGGGCTTCTTCTCAGTGTCTCTGACATAGGGTTTCACTGTCCCGGGAAAGTCTCTGCTAACACCCTGCAGAGCGCTGTGCCCAATCTACAGAAACGTCTTGCGGTATCTCCTACAGGGAAAGTGCCAGGAGGGAACTGTCCATCTTGTTCTCAGTGTCTCTGAGAATTGCTCTGATTATCCCTGTGACCTCTTTGCTAAGACTCTCCAGAGAGCCGTCCTCAAAACAAACACACATCTTGACATATCTCCCACATTGATCGCAGTGTCTCCAGGAACGGCATTCAAGGAGCCAGGAACTTTTCTCCCTACACTGTCCATTGAGTTGTCCTCAAAACCAATATACATCCTGCTATATCTCCCACATGGAAAGTGCCAGGAGGGAGAAGTGGCGATTATGTTTAGACTTTCTCGGAACTGCTTCAAATCAACTAGATATCTTTGTGCTGTAAATCTCCCAACAGCCAAACGCAAAAGCAGCAAACATCTCGCTGTATGTCCCACATCCAAAGTGCCAAGAGAGAGCTTGCTCTCCCTGTCTTTGAGTACTGTTTTCGCTGTGCCGGTTACCTCTTTGCTAACATTCTCTTCAGCGCTGCAGGGAAACCAGGAACCACGTGGAGAAGGCACCCACACTGAAAGTGCCTGGAGGGAACATTGGGGCTTCTTCTCAGTGTCTCTGACATAGGGTTTCACTGTCCCGGGAAAGTCTCTGCTAACACCCTGCAGAGCGCTGTGCCCAATCTACAGAAACGTCTTGCGGTATCTCCTACAGGGAAAGTGCCAGGAGGGAACTGTCCATCTTGTTCTCAGTGTCTCTGAGAATTGCTCTGATTATCCCTGTGACCTCTTTGCTAAGACTCTCCAGAGAGCCGTCCTCAAAACAAACACACATCTTGACATATCTCCCACATTGATCGCAGTGTCTCCAGGAACGGCATTCAAGGAGCCAGGAACTTTTCTCCCTACACTGTCCATTGAGTTGTCCTCAAAACCAATATACATCCTGCTATATCTCCCACATGGAAAGTGCCAGGAGGGAGAAGTGGCGATTATGTTTAGACTTTCTCGGAACTGCTTCAAATCAACTAGATATCTTTGTGCTGTAAATCTCCCAACAGCCAAACGCAAAAGCAGCAAACATCTCGCTGTATGTCCCACATCCAAAGTGCCAAGAGAGAGCTTGCTCTCCCTCTCTTTGAGTACTCATTCTCTTCAGCGCTGCAGGGAAACCAGGAACCACGTGGAGAAGGCACCCACACTGAAAGTGCCTGGAGGGAACATTGGGGCTTCTTCTCAGTGTCTCTGACATAGGGTTTCACTGTCCCGGGAAAGTCTCTGCTAACACCCTGCAGAGCGCTGTGCCCAATCTACAGAAACGTCATGCGGTATCTCCTACAGGGAAAGTGCCAGGAGGGAACTGTCCATCTTGTTCTCAGTGTCTCTGAGAATTGCTCTGATTATCCCTGTGACCTCTTTGCTAAGACTCTCCAGAGAGCCGTCCTCAAAACCAACACACATCTTGACATATCTCCCACATTGATCGCAGTGTCTCCAGGAACGGCATTCAAGGAGCCAGGAACTTTTCTCCCTACACTGTCCATTGAGTTGTCCTCAAAACCAAGATACATCCTGCTATATCTCCCACATGGAAAGTGCCAGGAGGGAGAAGTGGCGATTATGTTTAGACTTTCTCGGAACTGCTTCAAATCAACTAGATATCTTTGTGCTGTAAATCTCCCAACAGCCAAACGCAAAAGCAGCAAACATCTCGCTGTATGTCCCACATCCAAAGTGCCAAGAGAGAGCTTGCTCTCCCTGTCTTTGAGTACTGTTTTCGCTGTGCCGGTTACCTCTTTGCTAACATTCTCTTCAGCGCTGCAGGGAAACCAGGAACCACGTGGAGAAGGCACCCACACTGAAAGTGCCTGGAGGGAACATTGGGGCTTCTTCTCAGTGTCTCTGACATAGGGTTTCACTGTCCCGGGAAAGTCTCTGCTAACACCCTGCAGAGCGCTGTGCCCAATCTACAGAAACGTCTTGCGGTATCTCCTACAGGGAAAGTGCCAGGAGGGAACTGTCCATCTTGTTCTCAGTGTCTCTGAGAATTGCTCTGATTATCCCTGTGACCTCTTTGCTAAGACTCTCCAGAGAGCCGTCCTCAAAACCAACACACATCTTGACATATCTCCCACATTGATCGCAGTGTCTCCAGGAACGGCATTCAAGGAGCCAGGAACTTTTCTCCCTACACTGTCCATTGAGTTGTCCTCAAAACCAATATACATCCTGCTATATCTCCCACATGGAAAGTGCCAGGAGGGAGAAGTGGCGATTATGTTTAGACTTTCTCGGAACTGCTTCAAATCAACTAGATATCTTTGTGCTGTAAATCTCCCAACAGCCAAACGCAAAAGCAGCAAACATCTCGCTGTATGTCCCACATCCAAAGTGCCAAGAGAGAGCTTGCTCTCCCTCTCTTTGAGTACTGTTTTCGCTGTGCCGGTTACCTCTTTGCTAACATTCTCTTCAGCGCTGCAGGGAAACCAGGAACCACGTGGAGAAGGCACCCACACTGAAAGTGCCTGGAGGGAACATTGGGGCTTCTTCTCAGTGTCTCTGACATAGGGTTTCACTGTCCCGGGAAAGTCTCTGCTAACACCCTGCAGAGCGCTGTGCCCAATCTACAGAAACGTCTTGCGGTATCTCCTACAGGGAAAGTGCCAGGAGGGAATTGTCGAGCTTGTCCTCAGTGTCTCTGAGAATTGCTCTGATTATCCCTGTGACCTCTTTGCTAAGACTCTCCAGAGAGCCGTCCTCAAAACAAACACACATCTTGACATATCTCCCACATTGATCGCAGTGTCTCCAGGAACGGCATTCAAGGAGCCAGGAACTTTTCTCCCTACACTGTCCATTGAGTTGTCCTCAAAACCAATATACATCCTGCTATATCTCCCACATGGAAAGTGCCAGGAGGGAGAAGTGGCGATTATGTTTAGACTTTCTCGGAACTGCTTCAAATCAACTAGATATCTTTGTGCTGTAAATCTCCCAACAGCCAAACGCAAAAGCAGCAAACATCTCGCTGTATGTCCCACATCCAAAGTGCCAAGAGAGAGCTTGCTCTCCCTGTCTTTGAGTACTGTTTTCACTGTCCCGGTTACCTCTTTGCTAACATTCTCTTCAGCGCTGCAGGGAAACCAGGAACCACGTGGAGAAGGCACCCACACTGAAAGTGCCTGGAGGGAACATTGGGGCTTCTTCTCAGTGTCTCTGACATAGGGTTTCACTGTCCCGGGAAAGTCTCTGCTAACACCCTGCAGAGCGCTGTGCCCAATCTACAGAAACGTCTTGCGGTATCTCCTACAGGGAAAGTGCCAGGAGGGAACTGTCCATCTTGTTCTCAGTGTCTCTGAGAATTGCTCTGATTATCCCTGTGACCTCTTTGCTAAGACTCTCCAGAGAGCCGTCCTCAAAACAAACACACATCTTGACATATCTCCCACATTGATCGCAGTGTCTCCAGGAACGGCATTCAAGGAGCCAGGAACTTTTCTCCCTACACTGTCCATTGAGTTGTCCTCAAAACCAATATACATCCTGCTATATCTCCCACATGGAAAGTGCCAGGAGGGAGAAGTGGCGATTATGTTTAGACTTTCTCGGAACTGCTTCAAATCAACTAGATATCTTTGTGCTGTAAATCTCCCAACAGCCAAACGCAAAAGCAGCAAACATCTCGCTGTATGTCCCACATCCAAAGTGCCAAGAGAGAGCTTGCTCTCCCTGTCTTTGAGTACTGTTTTCGCTGTGCCGGTTACCTCTTTGCTAACATTCTCTTCAGCGCTGCAGGGAAACCAGGAACCACGTGGAGAAGGCACCCACACTGAAAGTGCCTGGAGGGAACATTGGGGCTTCTTCTCAGTGTCTCTGACATAGGGTTTCACTGTCCCGGGAAAGTCTCTGCTAACACCCTGCAGAGCGCTGTGCCCAATCTACAGAAACGTCTTGCGGTATCTCCTACAGGGAAAGTGCCAGGAGGGAATTGTCCATCTTGTTCTCAGTGTCTCTGAGAATTGCTCTGATTATCCCTGTGACTTCTTTGCTAAGACTCTCCAGAGAGCCGTCCTCAAAACAAACACACATCTTGACATATCTCCCACATTGATCGCAGTGTCTCCAGGAACGGCATTCAAGGAGCCAGGAACTTTTCTCCCTACACTGTCCATTGAGTTGTCCTCAAAACCAAGATACATCCTGCTATATCTCCCACCTGGAAAGTGCCAGGAGGGAGAAGTGGCGATTATGTTTAGACTTTCTCGGAACTGCTTCAAATCAACTAGATATCTTTGTGCTGTAAATCTCCCAACAGCCAAACGCAAAAGCAGCAAACATCTCGCTGTATGTCCCACATCCAAAGTGCCAAGAGAGAGCTTGCTCTCCCTGTCTTTGAGTACTGTTTTCGCTGTGCCGGTTACCTCTTTGCTAACATTCTCTTCAGCGCTGCAGGGAAACCAGGAACCACGTGGAGAAGGCACCCACACTGAAAGTGCCTGGAGGGAACATTGGGGCTTCTTCTCAGTGTCTCTGACATAGGGTTTCACTGTCCCGGGAAAGTCTCTGCTAACACCCTGCAGAGCGCTGTGCCCAATCTACAGAAACGTCTTGCGGTATCTCCTACAGGGAAAGTGCCAGGAGGGAATTGTCGAGCTTGTTCTCAGTGTCTCTGAGAATTGCTCTGATTATCCCTGTGACCTCTTTGCTAAGACTCTCCAGAGAGCCGTCCTCAAAACAAACACACATCTTGACATATCTCCCACATTGATCGCAGTGTCTCCAGGAACGGCATTCAAGGAGCCAGGAACTTTTCTCCCTACACTGTCCATTGAGTTGTCCTCAAAACCAATATACATCCTGCTATATCTCCCACATGGAAAGTGCCAGGAGGGAGAAGTGGCGATTATGTTTAGACTTTCTCGGAACTGCTTCAAATCAACTAGATATCTTTGTGCTGTAAATCTCCCAACAGCCAAACGCAAAAGCAGCAAACATCTCGCTGTATGTCCCACATCCAAAGTGCCAAGAGAGAGCTTGCTCTCCCTGTCTTTGAGTACTGTTTTCGCTGTGCCGGTTACCTCTTTGCTAACATTCTCTTCAGCGCTGCAGGGAAACCAGGAACCACGTGGAGAAGGCACCCACACTGAAAGTGCCTGGAGGGAACATTGGGGCTTCTTCTCAGTGTCTCTGACATAGGGTTTCACTGTCCCGGGAAAGTCTCTGCTAACACCCTGCAGAGCGCTGTGCCCAATCTACAGAAACGTCTTGCGGTATCTCCTACAGGGAAAATGCCAGGAGGGAATTGTCGAGCTTGTTCTCAGTGTCTCTGAGAATTGCTCTGATTATCCCTGTGACCTCTTTGCTAAGACTCTCCAGAGAGCCGTCCTCAAAACCAACACACATCTTGACATATCTCCCTCATTGATCGCAGTGTCTCCAGGAACGGCATTCAAGGAGCCAGGAACTTTTCTCCCTACACTGTCCATTGAGTTGTCCTCAAAACCAATATACATCCTGCTATATCTCCCACATGGAAAGTGCCAGGAGGGAGAAGTGGCGATTATGTTTAGACTTTCTCGGAACTGCTTCAAATCAACTAGATATCTTTGTGCTGTAAATCTCCCAACAGCCAAACGCAAAAGCAGCAAACATCTCGCTGTATGTCCCACATCCAAAGTGCCAAGAGAGAGCTTGCTCTCCCTGTCTTTGAGTACTGTTTTCGCTGTGCCGGTTACCTCTTTGCTAACATTCTCTTCAGCGCTGCAGGGAAACCAGGAACCACGTGGAGAAGGCACCCACACTGAAAGTGCCTGGAGGGAACATTGGGGCTTCTTCTCAGTGTCTCTGACATAGGGTTTCACTGTCCCGGGAAAGTCTCTGCTAACACCCTGCAGAGCGCTGTGCCCAATCTACAGAAACGTCTTGCGGTATCTCCTACAGGGAAAGTGCCAGGAGGGAATTGTCGAGCTTGTTCTCAGTGTCTCTGAGAATTGCTCTGATTATCCCTGTGACCTCTTTGCTAAGACTCTCCAGAGAGCCGTCCTCAAAACCAACACACATCTTGACATATCTCCCTCATTGATCGCAGTGTCTCCAGGAACGGCATTCAAGGAGCCAGGAACTTTTCTCCCTACACTGTCCATTGAGTTGTCCTCAAAACCAAGATACATCCTGCTATATCTCCCACATGGAAAGTGCCAGGAGGGAGAAGTGGGGATTATGTTTAGACTTCCTCGGAACTGCTTCAAATCAACTAGATATCTTTGTGCTGTAAATCTCCCAACAGCCAAACGCAAAAGCAGCAAACATCTCGCTGTATGTCCCACATCCAAAGTGCCAAGAGAGAGCTTGCTCTCCCTGTCTTTGAGTACTGTTTTCGCTGTGCCGGTTACCTCTTTGCTAACATTCTCTTCAGCGCTGCAGGGAAACCAGGAACCACGTGGAGAAGGCACCCACACTGAAAGTGCCTGGAGGGAACATTGGGGCTTCTTCTCAGTGTCTCTGACATAGGGTTTCACTGTCCCGGGAAAGTCTCTGCTAACACCCTGCAGAGCGCTGTGCCCAATCTACAGAAACGTCTTGCGGTATCTCCTACAGGGAAAGTGCCAGGAGGGAATTGTCGAGCTTGTTCTCAGTGTCTCTGAGAATTGCTCTGATTATCCCTGTGACCTCTTTGCTAAGACTCTCCAGAGAGCCGTCCTCAAAACAAACACACATCTTGACATATCTCCCACATTGATCGCAGTGTCTCCAGGAACGGCATTCAAGGAGCCAGGAACTTTTCTCCCTACACTGTCCATTGAGTTGTCCTCAAAACCAATATACATCCTGCTATATCTCCCACATGGAAAGTGCCAGGAGGGAGAAGTGGCGATTATGTTTAGACTTTCTCGGAACTGCTTCAAATCAACTAGATATCTTTGTGCTGTAAATCTCCCAACAGCCAAACGCAAAAGCAGCAAACATCTCGCTGTATGTCCCACATCCAAAGTGCCAAGAGAGAGCTTGCTCTCCCTGTCTTTGAGTACTGTTTTCGCTGTGCCGGTTACCTCTTTGCTAACATTCTCTTCAGCGCTGCAGGGAAACCAGGAACCACGTGGAGAAGGCACCCACACTGAAAGTGCCTGGAGGGAACATTGGGGCTTCTTCTCAGTGTCTCTGACATAGGGTTTCACTGTCCCGGGAAAGTCTCTGCTAACACCCTGCAGAGCGCTGTGCCCAATCTACAGAAACGTCTTGCGGTATCTCCTACAGGGAAAGTGCCAGGAGGGAACTGTCCATCTTGTTCTCAGTGTCTCTGAGAATTGCTCTGATTATCCCTGTGACCTCTTTGCTAAGACTCTCCAGAGAGCCGTCCTCAAAACAAACACACATCTTGACATATCTCCCTCATTGATCGCAGTGTCTCCAGGAACGGCATTCAAGGAGCCAGGAACTTTTCTCCCTACACTGTCCATTGAGTTGTCCTCAAAACCAATATACATCCTGCTATGTCTCCCACATGGAAAGTGCCAGGAGGGAGAAGTGGCGATTATGTTTAGACTTTCTCGGAACTGCTTCAAATCAACTAGATATCTTTGTGCTGTAAATCTCCCAACAGCCAAACGCAAAAGCAGCAAACATCTCGCTGTATGTCCCACATCCAAAGTGCCAAGAGAGAGCTTGCTCTCCCTGTCTTTGAGTACTGTTTTCGCTGTGCCGGTTACCTCTTTGCTAACATTCTCTTCAGCGCTGCAGGGAAACCAGGAACCACGTGGAGAAGGCACCCACACTGAAAGTGCCTGGAGGGAACATTGGGGCTTCTTCTCAGTGTCTCTGACATAGGGTTTCACTGTCCCGGGAAAGTCTCTGCTAACACCCTGCAGAGCGCTGTGCCCAATCTACAGAAACGTCTTGCGGTATCTCCTACAGGGAAAGTGCCAGGAGGGAACTGTCCATCTTGTTCTCAGTGTCTCTGAGAATTGCTCTGATTATCCCTGTGACCTCTTTGCTAAGACTCTCCAGAGAGCCGTCCTCAAAACAAACACACATCTTGACATATCTCCCACATTGATCGCAGTGTCTCCAGGAACGGCATTCAAGGAGCCAGGAACTTTTCTCCCTACACTGTCCATTGAGTTGTCCTCAAAACCAATATACATCCTGCTATATCTCCCACATGGAAAGTGCCAGGAGGGAGAAGTGGCGATTATGTTTAGACTTTCTCGGAACTGCTTCAAATCAACTAGATATCTTTGTGCTGTAAATCTCCCAACAGCCAAACGCAAAAGCAGCAAACATCTCGCTGTATGTCCCACATCCAAAGTGCCAAGAGAGAGCTTGCTCTCCCTCTCTTTGAGTACTCATTCTCTTCAGCGCTGCAGGGAAACCAGGAACCACGTGGAGAAGGCACCCACACTGAAAGTGCCTGGAGGGAACATTGGGGCTTCTTCTCAGTGTCTCTGACATAGGGTTTCACTGTCCCGGGAAAGTCTCTGCTAACACCCTGCAGAGCGCTGTGCCCAATCTACAGAAACGTCTTGCGGTATCTCCTACAGGGAAAGTGCCAGGAGGGAACTGTCCATCTTGTTCTCAGTGTCTCTGAGAATTGCTCTGATTATCCCTGTGACCTCTTTGCTAAGACTCTCCAGAGAGCCGTCCTCAAAACAAACACACATCTTGACATATCTCCCACATTGATCGCAGTGTCTCCAGGAACGGCATTCAAGGAGCCAGGAACTTTTCTCCCTACACTGTCCATTGAGTTGTCCTCAAAACCAATATACATCCTGCTATGTCTCCCACATGGAAAGTGCCAGGAGGGAGAAGTGGCGATTATGTTTAGACTTTCTCGGAACTGCTTCAAATCAACTAGATATCTTTGTGCTGTAAATCTCCCAACAGCCAAACGCAAAAGCAGCAAACATCTCGCTGTATGTCCCACATCCAAAGTGCCAAGAGAGAGCTTGCTCTCCCTGTCTTTGAGTACTGTTTTCGCTGTGCCGGTTACCTCTTTGCTAACATTCTCTTCAGCGCTGCAGGGAAACCAGGAACCACGTGGAGAAGGCACCCACACTGAAAGTGCCTGGAGGGAACATTGGGGCTTCTTCTCAGTGTCTCTGACATAGGGTTTCACTGTCCCGGGAAAGTCTCTGCTAACACCCTGCAGAGCGCTGTGCCCAATCTACAGAAACGTCTTGCGGTATCTCCTACAGGGAAAGTGCCAGGAGGGAACTGTCCATCTTGTTCTCAGTGTCTCTGAGAATTGCTCTGATTATCCCTGTGACCTCTTTGCTAAGACTCTCCAGAGAGCCGTCCTCAAAACAAACACACATCTTGACATATCTCCCACATTGATCGCAGTGTCTCCAGGAACGGCATTCAAGGAGCCAGGAACTTTTCTCCCTACACTGTCCATTGAGTTGTCCTCAAAACCAATATACATCCTGCTATATCTCCCACATGGAAAGTGCCAGGAGGGAGAAGTGGCGATTATGTTTAGACTTTCTCGGAACTGCTTCAAATCAACTAGATATCTTTGTGCTGTAAATCTCCCAACAGCCAAACGCAAAAGCAGCAAACATCTCGCTGTATGTCCCACATCCAAAGTGCCAAGAGAGAGCTTGCTCTCCCTCTCTTTGAGTACTGTTTTCGCTGTGCCGGTTACCTCTTTGCTAACATTCTCTTCAGCGCTGCAGGGAAACCAGGAACCACGTGGAGAAGGCACCCACACTGAAAGTGCCTGGAGGGAACATTGGGGCTTCTTCTCAGTGTCTCTGACATAGGGTTTCACTGTCCCGGGAAAGTCTCTGCTAACACCCTGCAGAGCGCTGTGCCCAATCTACAGAAACGTCTTGCGGTATCTCCTACAGGGAAAGTGCCAGGAGGGAATTGTCGAGCTTGTTCTCAGTGTCTCTGAGAATTGCTCTGATTATCCCTGTGACCTCTTTGCTAAGACTCTCCAGAGAGCCGTCCTCAAAACCAACACACATCTTGACATATCTCCCTCATTGATCGCAGTGTCTCCAGGAACGGCATTCAAGGAGCCAGGAACTTTTCTCCCTACACTGTCCATTGAGTTGTCCTCAAAACCAAGATACATCCTGCTATATCTCCCACATGGAAAGTGCCAGGAGGGAGAAGTGGGGATTATGTTTAGACTTCCTCGGAACTGCTTCAAATCAACTAGATATCTTTGTGCTGTAAATCTCCCAACAGCCAAACGCAAAAGCAGCAAACATCTCGCTGTATGTCCCACATCCAAAGTGCCAAGAGAGAGCTTGCTCTCCCTGTCTTTGAGTACTGTTTTCGCTGTGCCGGTTACCTCTTTGCTAACATTCTCTTCAGCGCTGCAGGGAAACCAGGAACCACGTGGAGAAGGCACCCACACTGAAAGTGCCTGGAGGGAACATTGGGGCTTCTTCTCAGTGTCTCTGACATAGGGTTTCACTGTCCCGGGAAAGTCTCTGCTAACACCCTGCAGAGCGCTGTGCCCAATCTACAGAAACGTCTTGCGGTATCTCCTACAGGGAAAGTGCCAGGAGGGAATTGTCGAGCTTGTTCTCAGTGTCTCTGAGAATTGCTCTGATTATCCCTGTGACCTCTTTGCTAAGACTCTCCAGAGAGCCGTCCTCAAAACAAACACACATCTTGACATATCTCCCACATTGATCGCAGTGTCTCCAGGAACGGCATTCAAGGAGCCAGGAACTTTTCTCCCTACACTGTCCATTGAGTTGTCCTCAAAACCAATATACATCCTGCTATATCTCCCACATGGAAAGTGCCAGGAGGGAGAAGTGGCGATTATGTTTAGACTTTCTCGGAACTGCTTCAAATCAACTAGATATCTTTGTGCTGTAAATCTCCCAACAGCCAAACGCAAAAGCAGCAAACATCTCGCTGTATGTCCCACATCCAAAGTGCCAAGAGAGAGCTTGCTCTCCCTCTCTTTGAGTACTGTTTTCGCTGTGCCGGTTACCTCTTTGCTAACATTCTCTTCAGCGCTGCAGGGAAACCAGGAACCACGTGGAGAAGGCACCCACACTGAAAGTGCCTGGAGGGAACATTGGGGCTTCTTCTCAGTGTCTCTGACATAGGGTTTCACTGTCCCGGGAAAGTCTCTGCTAACACCCTGCAGAGCGCTGTGCCCAATCTACAGAAACGTCTTGCGGTATCTCCTACAGGGAAAGTGCCAGGAGGGAACTGTCCATCTTGTTCTCAGTGTCTCTGAGAATTGCTCTGATTATCCCTGTGACCTCTTTGCTAAGACTCTCCAGAGAGCCGTCCTCAAAACAAACACACATCTTGACATATCTCCCACATTGATCGCAGTGTCTCCAGGAACGGCATTCAAGGAGCCAGGAACTTTTCTCCCTACACTGTCCATTGAGTTGTCCTCAAAACCAATATACATCCTGCTATATCTCCCACATGGAAAGTGCCAGGAGGGAGAAGTGGCGATTATGTTTAGACTTTCTCGGAACTGCTTCAAATCAACTAGATATCTTTGTGCTGTAAATCTCCCAACAGCCAAACGCAAAAGCAGCAAACATCTCGCTGTATGTCCCACATCCAAAGTGCCAAGAGAGAGCTTGCTCTCCCTCTCTTTGAGTACTCATTCTCTTCAGCGCTGCAGGGAAACCAGGAACCACGTGGAGAAGGCACCCACACTGAAAGTGCCTGGAGGGAACATTGGGGCTTCTTCTCAGTGTCTCTGACATAGGGTTTCACTGTCCCGGGAAAGTCTCTGCTAACACCCTGCAGAGCGCTGTGCCCAATCTACAGAAACGTCATGCGGTATCTCCTACAGGGAAAGTGCCAGGAGGGAACTGTCCATCTTGTTCTCAGTGTCTCTGAGAATTGCTCTGATTATCCCTGTGACCTCTTTGCTAAGACTCTCCAGAGAGCCGTCCTCAAAACAAACACACATCTTGACATATCTCCCACATTGATCGCAGTGTCTCCAGGAACGGCATTCAAGGAGCCAGGAACTTTTCTCCCTACACTGTCCATTGAGTTGTCCTCAAAACCAATATACATCCTGCTATGTCTCCCACATGGAAAGTGCCAGGAGGGAGAAGTGGCGATTATGTTTAGACTTTCTCGGAACTGCTTCAAATCAACTAGATATCTTTGTGCTGTAAATCTCCCAACAGCCAAACGCAAAAGCAGCAAACATCTCGCTGTATGTCCCACATCCAAAGTGCCAAGAGAGAGCTTGCTCTCCCTGTCTTTGAGTACTGTTTTCGCTGTGCCGGTTACCTCTTTGCTAACATTCTCTTCAGCGCTGCAGGGAAACCAGGAACCACGTGGAGAAGGCACCCACACTGAAAGTGCCTGGAGGGAACATTGGGGCTTCTTCTCAGTGTCTCTGACATAGGGTTTCACTGTCCCGGGAAAGTCTCTGCTAACACCCTGCAGAGCGCTGTGCCCAATCTACAGAAACGTCTTGCGGTATCTCCTACAGGGAAAGTGCCAGGAGGGAACTGTCCATCTTGTTCTCAGTGTCTCTGAGAATTGCTCTGATTATCCCTGTGACCTCTTTGCTAAGACTCTCCAGAGAGCCGTCCTCAAAACAAACACACATCTTGACATATCTCCCACATTGATCGCAGTGTCTCCAGGAACGGCATTCAAGGAGCCAGGAACTTTTCTCCCTACACTGTCCATTGAGTTGTCCTCAAAACCAATATACATCCTGCTATATCTCCCACATGGAAAGTGCCAGGAGGGAGAAGTGGCGATTATGTTTAGACTTTCTCGGAACTGCTTCAAATCAACTAGATATCTTTGTGCTGTAAATCTCCCAACAGCCAAACGCAAAAGCAGCAAACATCTCGCTGTATGTCCCACATCCAAAGTGCCAAGAGAGAGCTTGCTCTCCCTCTCTTTGAGTACTCATTCTCTTCAGCGCTGCAGGGAAACCAGGAACCACGTGGAGAAGGCACCCACACTGAAAGTGCCTGGAGGGAACATTGGGGCTTCTTCTCAGTGTCTCTGACATAGGGTTTCACTGTCCCGGGAAAGTCTCTGCTAACACCCTGCAGAGCGCTGTGCCCAATCTACAGAAACGTCATGCGGTATCTCCTACAGGGAAAGTGCCAGGAGGGAACTGTCCATCTTGTTCTCAGTGTCTCTGAGAATTGCTCTGATTATCCCTGTGACCTCTTTGCTAAGACTCTCCAGAGAGCCGTCCTCAAAACCAACACACATCTTGACATATCTCCCACATTGATCGCAGTGTCTCCAGGAACGGCATTCAAGGAGCCAGGAACTTTTCTCCCTACACTGTCCATTGAGTTGTCCTCAAAACCAATATACATCCTGCTATATCTCCCACATGGAAAGTGCCAGGAGGGAGAAGTGGCGATTATGTTTAGACTTTCTCGGAACTGCTTCAAATCAACTAGATATCTTTGTGCTGTAAATCTCCCAACAGCCAAACGCAAAAGCAGCAAACATCTCGCTGTATGTCCCACATCCAAAGTGCCAAGAGAGAGCTTGCTCTCCCTCTCTTTGAGTACTGTTTTCGCTGTGCCGGTTACCTCTTTGCTAACATTCTCTTCAGCGCTGCAGGGAAACCAGGAACCACGTGGAGAAGGCACCCACACTGAAAGTGCCTGGAGGGAACATTGGGGCTTCTTCTCAGTGTCTCTGACATAGGGTTTCACTGTCCCGGGAAAGTCTCTGCTAACACCCTGCAGAGCGCTGTGCCCAATCTACAGAAACGTCTTGCGGTATCTCCTACAGGGAAAGTGCCAGGAGGGAACTGTCCATCTTGTTCTCAGTGTCTCTGAGAATTGCTCTGATTATCCCTGTGACCTCTTTGCTAAGACTCTCCAGAGAGCCGTCCTCAAAACAAACACACATCTTGACATATCTCCCACATTGATCGCAGTGTCTCCAGGAACGGCATTCAAGGAGCCAGGAACTTTTCTCCCTACACTGTCCATTGAGTTGTCCTCAAAACCAATATACATCCTGCTATATCTCCCACATGGAAAGTGCCAGGAGGGAGAAGTGGCGATTATGTTTAGACTTTCTCGGAACTGCTTCAAATCAACTAGATATCTTTGTGCTGTAAATCTCCCAACAGCCAAACGCAAAAGCAGCAAACATCTCGCTGTATGTCCCACATCCAAAGTGCCAAGAGAGAGCTTGCTCTCCCTCTCTTTGAGTACTGTTTTCGCTGTGCCGGTTACCTCTTTGCTAACATTCTCTTCAGCGCTGCAGGGAAACCAGGAACCACGTGGAGAAGGCACCCACACTGAAAGTGCCTGGAGGGAACATTGGGGCTTCTTCTCAGTGTCTCTGACATAGGGTTTCACTGTCCCGGGAAAGTCTCTGCTAACACCCTGCAGAGCGCTGTGCCCAATCTACAGAAACGTCATGCGGTATCTCCTACAGGGAAAGTGCCAGGAGGGAACTGTCCATCTTGTTCTCAGTGTCTCTGAGAATTGCTCTGATTATCCCTGTGACCTCTTTGCTAAGACTCTCCAGAGAGCCGTCCTCAAAACAAACACACATCTTGACATATCTCCCACATTGATCGCAGTGTCTCCAGGAACGGCATTCAAGGAGCCAGGAACTTTTCTCCCTACACTGTCCATTGAGTTGTCCTCAAAACCAATATACATCCTGCTATGTCTCCCACATGGAAAGTGCCAGGAGGGAGAAGTGGCGATTATGTTTAGACTTTCTCGGAACTGCTTCAAATCAACTAGATATCTTTGTGCTGTAAATCTCCCAACAGCCAAACGCAAAAGCAGCAAACATCTCGCTGTATGTCCCACATCCAAAGTGCCAAGAGAGAGCTTGCTCTCCCTGTCTTTGAGTACTGTTTTCGCTGTGCCGGTTACCTCTTTGCTAACATTCTCTTCAGCGCTGCAGGGAAACCAGGAACCACGTGGAGAAGGCACCCACACTGAAAGTGCCTGGAGGGAACATTGGGGCTTCTTCTCAGTGTCTCTGACATAGGGTTTCACTGTCCCGGGAAAGTCTCTGCTAACACCCTGCAGAGCGCTGTGCCCAATCTACAGAAACGTCTTGCGGTATCTCCTACAGGGAAAGTGCCAGGAGGGAACTGTCCATCTTGTTCTCAGTGTCTCTGAGAATTGCTCTGATTATCCCTGTGACCTCTTTGCTAAGACTCTCCAGAGAGCCGTCCTCAAAACAAACACACATCTTGACATATCTCCCACATTGATCGCAGTGTCTCCAGGAACGGCATTCAAGGAGCCAGGAACTTTTCTCCCTACACTGTCCATTGAGTTGTCCTCAAAACCAATATACATCCTGCTATATCTCCCACATGGAAAGTGCCAGGAGGGAGAAGTGGCGATTATGTTTAGACTTTCTCGGAACTGCTTCAAATCAACTAGATATCTTTGTGCTGTAAATCTCCCAACAGCCAAACGCAAAAGCAGCAAACATCTCGCTGTATGTCCCACATCCAAAGTGCCAAGAGAGAGCTTGCTCTCCCTCTCTTTGAGTACTCATTCTCTTCAGCGCTGCAGGGAAACCAGGAACCACGTGGAGAAGGCACCCACACTGAAAGTGCCTGGAGGGAACATTGGGGCTTCTTCTCAGTGTCTCTGACATAGGGTTTCACTGTCCCGGGAAAGTCTCTGCTAACACCCTGCAGAGCGCTGTGCCCAATCTACAGAAACGTCATGCGGTATCTCCTACAGGGAAAGTGCCAGGAGGGAACTGTCCATCTTGTTCTCAGTGTCTCTGAGAATTGCTCTGATTATCCCTGTGACCTCTTTGCTAAGACTCTCCAGAGAGCCGTCCTCAAAACCAACACACATCTTGACATATCTCCCACATTGATCGCAGTGTCTCCAGGAACGGCATTCAAGGAGCCAGGAACTTTTCTCCCTACACTGTCCATTGAGTTGTCCTCAAAACCAATATACATCCTGCTATATCTCCCACATGGAAAGTGCCAGGAGGGAGAAGTGGCGATTATGTTTAGACTTTCTCGGAACTGCTTCAAATCAACTAGATATCTTTGTGCTGTAAATCTCCCAACAGCCAAACGCAAAAGCAGCAAACATCTCGCTGTATGTCCCACATCCAAAGTGCCAAGAGAGAGCTTGCTCTCCCTCTCTTTGAGTACTGTTTTCGCTGTGCCGGTTACCTCTTTGCTAACATTCTCTTCAGCGCTGCAGGGAAACCAGGAACCACGTGGAGAAGGCACCCACACTGAAAGTGCCTGGAGGGAACATTGGGGCTTCTTCTCAGTGTCTCTGACATAGGGTTTCACTGTCCCGGGAAAGTCTCTGCTAACACCCTGCAGAGCGCTGTGCCCAATCTACAGAAACGTCTTGCGGTATCTCCTACAGGGAAAGTGCCAGGAGGGAATTGTCGAGCTTGTCCTCAGTGTCTCTGAGAATTGCTCTGATTATCCCTGTGACCTCTTTGCTAAGACTCTCCAGAGAGCCGTCCTCAAAACAAACACACATCTTGACATATCTCCCACATTGATCGCAGTGTCTCCAGGAACGGCATTCAAGGAGCCAGGAACTTTTCTCCCTACACTGTCCATTGAGTTGTCCTCAAAACCAATATACATCCTGCTATATCTCCCACATGGAAAGTGCCAGGAGGGAGAAGTGGCGATTATGTTTAGACTTTCTCGGAACTGCTTCAAATCAACTAGATATCTTTGTGCTGTAAATCTCCCAACAGCCAAACGCAAAAGCAGCAAACATCTCGCTGTATGTCCCACATCCAAAGTGCCAAGAGAGAGCTTGCTCTCCCTGTCTTTGAGTACTGTTTTCGCTGTGCCGGTTACCTCTTTGCTAACATTCTCTTCAGCGCTGCAGGGAAACCAGGAACCACGTGGAGAAGGCACCCACACTGAAAGTGCCTGGAGGGAACATTGGGGCTTCTTCTCAGTGTCTCTGACATAGGGTTTCACTGTCCCGGGAAAGTCTCTGCTAACACCCTGCAGAGCGCTGTGCCCAATCTACAGAAACGTCTTGCGGTATCTCCTACAGGGAAAGTGCCAGGAGGGAATTGTCCATCTTGTTCTCAGTGTCTCTGAGAATTGCTCTGATTATCCCTGTGACTTCTTTGCTAAGACTCTCCAGAGAGCCGTCCTCAAAACAAACACACATCTTGACATATCTCCCACATTGATCGCAGTGTCTCCAGGAACGGCATTCAAGGAGCCAGGAACTTTTCTCCCTACACTGTCCATTGAGTTGTCCTCAAAACCAATATACATCCTGCTATATCTCCCACATGGAAAGTGCCAGGAGGGAGAAGTGGCGATTATGTTTAGACTTTCTCGGAACTGCTTCAAATCAACTAGATATCTTTGTGCTGTAAATCTCCCAACAGCCAAACGCAAAAGCAGCAAACATCTCGCTGTATGTCCCACATCCAAAGTGCCAAGAGAGAGCTTGCTCTCCCTGTCTTTGAGTACTGTTTTCGCTGTGCCGGTTACCTCTTTGCTAACATTCTCTTCAGCGCTGCAGGGAAACCAGGAACCACGTGGAGAAGGCACCCACACTGAAAGTGCCTGGAGGGAACATTGGGGCTTCTTCTCAGTGTCTCTGACATAGGGTTTCACTGTCCCGGGAAAGTCTCTGCTAACACCCTGCAGAGCGCTGTGCCCAATCTACAGAAACGTCTTGCGGTATCTCCTACAGGGAAAGTGCCAGGAGGGAATTGTCGAGCTTGTTCTCAGTGTCTCTGAGAATTGCTCTGATTATCCCTGTGACCTCTTTGCTAAGACTCTCCAGAGAGCCGTCCTCAAAACAAACACACATCTTGACATATCTCCCACATTGATCGCAGTGTCTCCAGGAACGGCATTCAAGGAGCCAGGAACTTTTCTCCCTACACTGTCCATTGAGTTGTCCTCAAAACCAATATACATCCTGCTATATCTCCCACATGGAAAGTGCCAGGAGGGAGAAGTGGCGATTATGTTTAGACTTTCTCGGAACTGCTTCAAATCAACTAGATATCTTTGTGCTGTAAATCTCCCAACAGCCAAACGCAAAAGCAGCAAACATCTCGCTGTATGTCCCACATCCAAAGTGCCAAGAGAGAGCTTGCTCTCCCTCTCTTTGAGTACTGTTTTCGCTGTGCCGGTTACCTCTTTGCTAACATTCTCTTCAGCGCTGCAGGGAAACCAGGAACCACGTGGAGAAGGCACCCACACTGAAAGTGCCTGGAGGGAACATTGGGGCTTCTTCTCAGTGTCTCTGACATAGGGTTTCACTGTCCCGGGAAAGTCTCTGCTAACACCCTGCAGAGCGCTGTGCCCAATCTACAGAAACGTCTTGCGGTATCTCCTACAGGGAAAATGCCAGGAGGGAATTGTCGAGCTTGTTCTCAGTGTCTCTGAGAATTGCTCTGATTATCCCTGTGACCTCTTTGCTAAGACTCTCCAGAGAGCCGTCCTCAAAACCAACACACATCTTGACATATCTCCCTCATTGATCGCAGTGTCTCCAGGAATGGCATTCAAGGAGCCAGGAACTTTTCTCCCTACACTGTCCATTGAGTTGTCCTCAAAACCAATATACATCCTGCTATATCTCCCACATGGAAAGTGCCAGGAGGGAGAAGTGGCGATTATGTTTAGACTTTCTCGGAACTGCTTCAAATCAACTAGATATCTTTGTGCTGTAAATCTCCCAACAGCCAAACGCAAAAGCAGCAAACATCTCGCTGTATGTCCCACATCCAAAGTGCCAAGAGAGAGCTTGCTCTCCCTGTCTTTGAGTACTGTTTTCGCTGTGCCGGTTACCTCTTTGCTAACATTCTCTTCAGCGCTGCAGGGAAACCAGGAACCACGTGGAGAAGGCACCCACACTGAAAGTGCCTGGAGGGAACATTGGGGCTTCTTCTCAGTGTCTCTGACATAGGGTTTCACTGTCCCGGGAAAGTCTCTGCTAACACCCTGCAGAGCGCTGTGCCCAATCTACAGAAACGTCTTGCGGTATCTCCTACAGGGAAAGTGCCAGGAGGGAACTGTCCATCTTGTTCTCAGTGTCTCTGAGAATTGCTCTGATTATCCCTGTGACCTCTTTGCTAAGACTCTCCAGAGAGCCGTCCTCAAAACAAACACACATCTTGACATATCTCCCACATTGATCGCAGTGTCTCCAGGAACGGCATTCAAGGAGCCAGGAACTTTTCTCCCTACACTGTCCATTGAGTTGTCCTCAAAACCAATATACATCCTGCTATATCTCCCACATGGAAAGTGCCAGGAGGGAGAAGTGGCGATTATGTTTAGACTTTCTCGGAACTGCTTCAAATCAACTAGATATCTTTGTGCTGTAAATCTCCCAACAGCCAAACGCAAAAGCAGCAAACATCTCGCTGTATGTCCCACATCCAAAGTGCCAAGAGAGAGCTTGCTCTCCCTGTCTTTGAGTACTGTTTTCACTGTCCCGGTTACCTCTTTGCTAACATTCTCTTCAGCGCTGCAGGGAAACCAGGAACCACGTGGAGAAGGCACCCACACTGAAAGTGCCTGGAGGGAACATTGGGGCTTCTTCTCAGTGTCTCTGACATAGGGTTTCACTGTCCCGGGAAAGTCTCTGCTAACACCCTGCAGAGCGCTGTGCCCAATCTACAGAAACGTCTTGCGGTATCTCCTACAGGGAAAGTGCCAGGAGGGAACTGTCCATCTTGTTCTCAGTGTCTCTGAGAATTGCTCTGATTATCCCTGTGACCTCTTTGCTAAGACTCTCCAGAGAGCCGTCCTCAAAACAAACACACATCTTGACATATCTCCCACATTGATCGCAGTGTCTCCAGGAACGGCATTCAAGGAGCCAGGAACTTTTCTCCCTACACTGTCCATTGAGTTGTCCTCAAAACCAATATACATCCTGCTATATCTCCCACATGGAAAGTGCCAGGAGGGAGAAGTGGCGATTATGTTTAGACTTTCTCGGAACTGCTTCAAATCAACTAGGTATCTTTGTGCTGTAAATCTCCCAACAGCCAAACGCAAAAGCAGCAAACATCTCGCTGTATGTCCCACATCCAAAGTGCCAAGAGAGAGCTTGCTCTCCCTGTCTTTGAGTACTGTTTTCGCTGTGCCGGTTACCTCTTTGCTAACATTCTCTTCAGCGCTGCAGGGAAACCAGGAACCACGTGGAGAAGGCACCCACACTGAAAGTGCCTGGAGGGAACATTGGGGCTTCTTCTCAGTGTCTCTGACATAGGGTTTCACTGTCCCGGGAAAGTCTCTGCTAACACCCTGCAGAGCGCTGTGCCCAATCTACAGAAACGTCTTGCGGTATCTCCTACAGGGAAAGTGCCAGGAGGGAACTGTCCATCTTGTTCTCAGTGTCTCTGAGAATTGCTCTGATTATCCCTGTGACCTCTTTGCTAAGACTCTCCAGAGAGCCGTCCTCAAAACAAACACACATCTTGACATATCTCCCACATTGATCGCAGTGTCTCCAGGAACGGCATTCAAGGAGCCAGGAACTTTTCTCCCTACACTGTCCATTGAGTTGTCCTCAAAACCAATATACATCCTGCTATATCTCCCACATGGAAAGTGCCAGGAGGGAGAAGTGGCGATTATGTTTAGACTTTCTCGGAACTGCTTCAAATCAACTAGATATCTTTGTGCTGTAAATCTCCCAACAGCCAAACGCAAAAGCAGCAAACATCTCGCTGTATGTCCCACATCCAAAGTGCCAAGAGAGAGCTTGCTCTCCCTGTCTTTGAGTACTGTTTTCGCTGTGCCGGTTACCTCTTTGCTAACATTCTCTTCAGCGCTGCAGGGAAACCAGGAACCACGTGGAGAAGGCACCCACACTGAAAGTGCCTGGAGGGAACATTGGGGCTTCTTCTCAGTGTCTCTGACATAGGGTTTCACTGTCCCGGGAAAGTCTCTGCTAACACCCTGCAGAGCGCTGTGCCCAATCTACAGAAACGTCTTGCGGTATCTCCTACAGGGAAAGTGCCAGGAGGGAACTGTCCATCTTGTTCTCAGTGTCTCTGAGAATTGCTCTGATTATCCCTGTGACCTCTTTGCTAAGACTCTCCAGAGAGCCGTCCTCAAAACAAACACACATCTTGACATATCTCCCACATTGATCGCAGTGTCTCCAGGAACGGCATTCAAGGAGCCAGGAACTTTTCTCCCTACACTGTCCATTGAGTTGTCCTCAAAACCAATATACATCCTGCTATATCTCCCACATGGAAAGTGCCAGGAGGGAGAAGTGGCGATTATGTTTAGACTTTCTCGGAACTGCTTCAAATCAACTAGATATCTTTGTGCTGTAAATCTCCCAACAGCCAAACGCAAAAGCAGCAAACATCTCGCTGTATGTCCCACATCCAAAGTGCCAAGAGAGAGCTTGCTCTCCCTGTCTTTGAGTACTGTTTTCACTGTCCCGGTTACCTCTTTGCTAACATTCTCTTCAGCGCTGCAGGGAAACCAGGAACCACGTGGAGAAGGCACCCACACTGAAAGTGCCTGGAGGGAACATTGGGGCTTCTTCTCAGTGTCTCTGACATAGGGTTTCACTGTCCCGGGAAAGTCTCTGCTAACACCCTGCAGAGCGCTGTGCCCAATCTACAGAAACGTCTTGCGGTATCTCCTACAGGGAAAGTGCCAGGAGGGAACTGTCCATCTTGTTCTCAGTGTCTCTGAGAATTGCTCTGATTATCCCTGTGACCTCTTTGCTAAGACTCTCCAGAGAGCCGTCCTCAAAACAAACACACATCTTGACATATCTCCCACATTGATCGCAGTGTCTCCAGGAACGGCATTCAAGGAGCCAGGAACTTTTCTCCCTACACTGTCCATTGAGTTGTCCTCAAAACCAATATACATCCTGCTATATCTCCCACATGGAAAGTGCCAGGAGGGAGAAGTGGCGATTATGTTTAGACTTTCTCGGAACTGCTTCAAATCAACTAGATATCTTTGTGCTGTAAATCTCCCAACAGCCAAACGCAAAAGCAGCAAACATCTCGCTGTATGTCCCACATCCAAAGTGCCAAGAGAGAGCTTGCTCTCCCTCTCTTTGAGTACTGTTTTCGCTGTGCCGGTTACCTCTTTGCTAACATTCTCTTCAGCGCTGCAGGGAAACCAGGAACCACGTGGAGAAGGCACCCACACTGAAAGTGCCTGGAGGGAACATTGGGGCTTCTTCTCAGTGTCTCTGACATAGGGTTTCACTGTCCCGGGAAAGTCTCTGCTAACACCCTGCAGAGCGCTGTGCCCAATCTACAGAAACGTCTTGCGGTATCTCCTACAGGGAAAGTGCCAGGAGGGAATTGTCGAGCTTGTTCTCAGTGTCTCTGAGAATTGCTCTGATTATCCCTGTGACCTCTTTGCTAAGACTCTCCAGAGAGCCGTCCTCAAAACAAACACACATCTTGACATATCTCCCACATTGATCGCAGTGTCTCCAGGAACGGCATTCAAGGAGCCAGGAACTTTTCTCCCTACACTGTCCATTGAGTTGTCCTCAAAACCAATATACATCCTGCTATATCTCCCACATGGAAAGTGCCAGGAGGGAGAAGTGGCGATTATGTTTAGACTTTCTCGGAACTGCTTCAAATCAACTAGATATCTTTGTGCTGTAAATCTCCCAACAGCCAAACGCAAAAGCAGCAAACATCTCGCTGTATGTCCCACATCCAAAGTGCCAAGAGAGAGCTTGCTCTCCCTGTCTTTGAGTACTGTTTTCGCTGTGCCGGTTACCTCTTTGCTAACATTCTCTTCAGCGCTGCAGGGAAACCAGGAACCACGTGGAGAAGGCACCCACACTGAAAGTGCCTGGAGGGAACATTGGGGCTTCTTCTCAGTGTCTCTGACATAGGGTTTCACTGTCCCGGGAAAGTCTCTGCTAACACCCTGCAGAGCGCTGTGCCCAATCTACAGAAACGTCTTGCGGTATCTCCTACAGGGAAAGTGCCAGGAGGGAATTGTCGAGCTTGTTCTCAGTGTCTCTGAGAATTGCTCTGATTATCCCTGTGACCTCTTTGCTAAGACTCTCCAGAGAGCCGTCCTCAAAACAAACACACATCTTGACATATCTCCCACATTGATCGCAGTGTCTCCAGGAACGGCATTCAAGGAGCCAGGAACTTTTCTCCCTACACTGTCCATTGAGTTGTCCTCAAAACCAATATACATCCTGCTATATCTCCCACATGGAAAGTGCCAGGAGGGAGAAGTGGCGATTATGTTTAGACTTTCTCGGAACTGCTTCAAATCAACTAGATATCTTTGTGCTGTAAATCTCCCAACAGCCAAACGCAAAAGCAGCAAACATCTCGCTGTATGTCCCACATCCAAAGTGCCAAGAGAGAGCTTGCTCTCCCTCTCTTTGAGTACTGTTTTCGCTGTGCCGGTTACCTCTTTGCTAACATTCTCTTCAGCGCTGCAGGGAAACCAGGAACCACGTGGAGAAGGCACCCACACTGAAAGTGCCTGGAGGGAACATTGGGGCTTCTTCTCAGTGTCTCTGACATAGGGTTTCACTGTCCCGGGAAAGTCTCTGCTAACACCCTGCAGAGCGCTGTGCCCAATCTACAGAAACGTCTTGCGGTATCTCCTACAGGGAAAGTGCCAGGAGGGAACTGTCCATCTTGTTCTCAGTGTCTCTGAGAATTGCTCTGATTATCCCTGTGACCTCTTTGCTAAGACTCTCCAGAGAGCCGTCCTCAAAACCAACACACATCTTGACATATCTCCCTCATTGATCGCAGTGTCTCCAGGAACGGCATTCAAGGAGCCAGGAACTTTTCTCCCTACACTGTCCATTGAGTTGTCCTCAAAACCAATATACATCCTGCTATATCTCCCACATGGAAAGTGCCAGGAGGGAGAAGTGGCGATTATGTTTAGACTTTCTCGGAACTGCTTCAAATCAACTAGATATCTTTGTGCTGTAAATCTCCCAACAGCCAAACGCAAAAGCAGCAAACATCTCGCTGTATGTCCCACATCCAAAGTGCCAAGAGAGAGCTTGCTCTCCCTGTCTTTGAGTACTGTTTTCGCTGTCCCGGTTACCTCTTTGCTAACATTCTCTTCAGCGCTGCAGGGAAACCAGGAACCACGTGGAGAAGGCACCCACACTGAAAGTGCCTGGAGGGAACATTGGGGCTTCTTCTCAGTGTCTCTGACATAGGGTTTCACTGTCCCGGGAAAGTCTCTGCTAACACCCTGCAGAGCGCTGTGCCCAATCTACAGAAACGTCTTGCGGTATCTCCTACAGGGAAAGTGCCAGGAGGGAACTGTCCATCTTGTTCTCAGTGTCTCTGAGAATTGCTCTGATTATCCCTGTGACCTCTTTGCTAAGACTCTCCAGAGAGCCGTCCTCAAAACCAACACACATCTTGACATATCTCCCACATTGATCGCAGTGTCTCCAGGAACGGCATTCAAGGAGCCAGGAACTTTTCTCCCTACACTGTCCATTGAGTTGTCCTCAAAACCAATATACATCCTGCTATATCTCCCACATGGAAAGTGCCAGGAGGGAGAAGTGGCGATTATGTTTAGACTTTCTCGGAACTGCTTCAAATCAACTAGATATCTTTGTGCTGTAAATCTCCCAACAGCCAAACGCAAAAGCAGCAAACATCTCGCTGTATGTCCCACATCCAAAGTGCCAAGAGAGAGCTTGCTCTCCCTCTCTTTGAGTACTGTTTTCGCTGTGCCGGTTACCTCTTTGCTAACATTCTCTTCAGCGCTGCAGGGAAACCAGGAACCACGTGGAGAAGGCACCCACACTGAAAGTGCCTGGAGGGAACATTGGGGCTTCTTCTCAGTGTCTCTGACATAGGGTTTCACTGTCCCGGGAAAGTCTCTGCTAACACCCTGCAGAGCGCTGTGCCCAATCTACAGAAACGTCTTGCGGTATCTCCTACAGGGAAAGTGCCAGGAGGGAACTGTCCATCTTGTTCTCAGTGTCTCTGAGAATTGCTCTGATTATCCCTGTGACCTCTTTGCTAAGACTCTCCAGAGAGCCGTCCTCAAAACAAACACACATCTTGACATATCTCCCACATTGATCGCAGTGTCTCCAGGAACGGCATTCAAGGAGCCAGGAACTTTTCTCCCTACACTGTCCATTGAGTTGTCCTCAAAACCAATATACATCCTGCTATATCTCCCACATGGAAAGTGCCAGGAGGGAGAAGTGGCGATTATGTTTAGACTTTCTCGGAACTGCTTCAAATCAACTAGATATCTTTGTGCTGTAAATCTCCCAACAGCCAAACGCAAAAGCAGCAAACATCTCGCTGTATGTCCCACATCCAAAGTGCCAAGAGAGAGCTTGCTCTCCCTGTCTTTGAGTACTGTTTTCGCTGTGCCGGTTACCTCTTTGCTAACATTCTCTTCAGCGCTGCAGGGAAACCAGGAACCACGTGGAGAAGGCACCCACACTGAAAGTGCCTGGAGGGAACATTGGGGCTTCTTCTCAGTGTCTCTGACATAGGGTTTCACTGTCCCGGGAAAGTCTCTGCTAACACCCTGCAGAGCGCTGTGCCCAATCTACAGAAACGTCTTGCGGTATCTCCTACAGGGAAAGTGCCAGGAGGGAATTGTCGAGCTTGTTCTCAGTGTCTCTGAGAATTGCTCTGATTATCCCTGTGACCTCTTTGCTAAGACTCTCCAGAGAGCCGTCCTCAAAACCAACACACATCTTGACATATCTCCCTCATTGATCGCAGTGTCTCCAGGAACGGCATTCAAGGAGCCAGGAACTTTTCTCCCTACACTGTCCATTGAGTTGTCCTCAAAACCAATATACATCCTGCTATATCTCCCACATGGAAAGTGCCAGGAGGGAGAAGTGGCGATTATGTTTAGACTTTCTCGGAACTGCTTCAAATCAACTAGATATCTTTGTGCTGTAAATCTCCCAACAGCCAAACGCAAAAGCAGCAAACATCTCGCTGTATGTCCCACATCCAAAGTGCCAAGAGAGAGCTTGCTCTCCCTCTCTTTGAGTACTGTTTTCGCTGTGCCGGTTACCTCTTTGCTAACATTCTCTTCAGCGCTGCAGGGAAACCAGGAACCACGTGGAGAAGGCACCCACACTGAAAGTGCCTGGAGGGAACATTGGGGCTTCTTCTCAGTGTCTCTGACATAGGGTTTCACTGTCCCGGGAAAGTCTCTGCTAACACCCTGCAGAGCGCTGTGCCCAATCTACAGAAACGTCTTGCGGTATCTCCTACAGGGAAAGTGCCAGGAGGGAACTGTCCATCTTGTTCTCAGTGTCTCTGAGAATTGCTCTGATTATCCCTGTGACCTCTTTGCTAAGACTCTCCAGAGAGCCGTCCTCAAAACCAACACACATCTTGACATATCTCCCTCATTGATCGCAGTGTCTCCAGGAACGGCATTCAAGGAGCCAGGAACTTTTCTCCCTACACTGTCCATTGAGTTGTCCTCAAAACCAATATACATCCTGCTATATCTCCCACATGGAAAGTGCCAGGAGGGAGAAGTGGCGATTATGTTTAGACTTTCTCGGAACTGCTTCAAATCAACTAGATATCTTTGTGCTGTAAATCTCCCAACAGCCAAACGCAAAAGCAGCAAACATCTCGCTGTATGTCCCACATCCAAAGTGCCAAGAGAGAGCTTGCTCTCCCTGTCTTTGAGTACTGTTTTCGCTGTGCCGGTTACCTCTTTGCTAACATTCTCTTCAGCGCTGCAGGGAAACCAGGAACCACGTGGAGAAGGCACCCACACTGAAAGTGCCTGGAGGGAACATTGGGGCTTCTTCTCAGTGTCTCTGACATAGGGTTTCACTGTCCCGGGAAAGTCTCTGCTAACACCCTGCAGAGCGCTGTGCCCAATCTACAGAAACGTCTTGCGGTATCTCCTACAGGGAAAGTGCCAGGAGGGAATTGTCGAGCTTGTTCTCAGTGTCTCTGAGAATTGCTCTGATTATCCCTGTGACCTCTTTGCTAAGACTCTCCAGAGAGCCGTCCTCAAAACCAACACACATCTTGACATATCTCCCTCATTGATCGCAGTGTCTCCAGGAACGGCATTCAAGGAGCCAGGAACTTTTCTCCCTACACTGTCCATTGAGTTGTCCTCAAAACCAATATACATCCTGCTATATCTCCCACATGGAAAGTGCCAGGAGGGAGAAGTGGCGATTATGTTTAGACTTTCTCGGAACTGCTTCAAATCAACTAGATATCTTTGTGCTGTAAATCTCCCAACAGCCAAACGCAAAAGCAGCAAACATCTCGCTGTATGTCCCACATCCAAAGTGCCAAGAGAGAGCTTGCTCTCCCTGTCTTTGAGTACTGTTTTCGCTGTGCCGGTTACCTCTTTGCTAACATTCTCTTCAGCGCTGCAGGGAAACCAGGAACCACGTGGAGAAGGCACCCACACTGAAAGTGCCTGGAGGGAACATTGGGGCTTCTTCTCAGTGTCTCTGACATAGGGTTTCACTGTCCCGGGAAAGTCTCTGCTAACACCCTGCAGAGCGCTGTGCCCAATCTACAGAAACGTCTTGCGGTATCTCCTACAGGGAAAGTGCCAGGAGGGAACTGTCCATCTTGTTCTCAGTGTCTCTGAGAATTGCTCTGATTATCCCTGTGACCTCTTTGCTAAGACTCTCCAGAGAGCCGTCCTCAAAACAAACACACATCTTGACATATCTCCCACATTGATCGCAGTGTCTCCAGGAACGGCATTCAAGGAGCCAGGAACTTTTCTCCCTACACTGTCCATTGAGTTGTCCTCAAAACCAATATACATCCTGCTATATCTCCCACATGGAAAGTGCCAGGAGGGAGAAGTGGCGATTATGTTTAGACTTTCTCGGAACTGCTTCAAATCAACTAGATATCTTTGTGCTGTAAATCTCCCAACAGCCAAACGCAAAAGCAGCAAACATCTCGCTGTATGTCCCACATCCAAAGTGCCAAGAGAGAGCTTGCTCTCCCTGTCTTTGAGTACTGTTTTCACTGTCCCGGTTACCTCTTTGCTAACATTCTCTTCAGCGCTGCAGGGAAACCAGGAACCACGTGGAGAAGGCACCCACACTGAAAGTGCCTGGAGGGAACATTGGGGCTTCTTCTCAGTGTCTCTGACATAGGGTTTCACTGTCCCGGGAAAGTCTCTGCTAACACCCTGCAGAGCGCTGTGCCCAATCTACAGAAACGTCTTGCGGTATCTCCTACAGGGAAAGTGCCAGGAGGGAATTGTCGAGCTTGTTCTCAGTGTCTCTGAGAATTGCTCTGATTATCCCTGTGACCTCTTTGCTAAGACTCTCCAGAGAGCCGTCCTCAAAACAAACACACATCTTGACATATCTCCCACATTGATCGCAGTGTCTCCAGGAACGGCATTCAAGGAGCCAGGAACTTTTCTCCCTACACTGTCCATTGAGTTGTCCTCAAAACCAATATACATCCTGCTATATCTCCCACATGGAAAGTGCCAGGAGGGAGAAGTGGCGATTATGTTTAGACTTTCTCGGAACTGCTTCAAATCAACTAGATATCTTTGTGCTGTAAATCTCCCAACAGCCAAACACAAAAGCAGCAAACATCTCGCTGTATGTCCCACATCCAAAGTGCCAAGAGAGAGCTTGCTCTCCCTGTCTTTGAGTACTGTTTTCGCTGTGCCGGTTACCTCTTTGCTAACATTCTCTTCAGCGCTGCAGGGAAACCAGGAACCACGTGGAGAAGGCACCCACACTGAAAGTGCCTGGAGGGAACATTGGGGCTTCTTCTCAGTGTCTCTGACATAGGGTTTCACTGTCCCGGGAAAGTCTCTGCTAACACCCTGCAGAGCGCTGTGCCCAATCTACAGAAACGTCTTGCGGTATCTCCTACAGGGAAAGTGCCAGGAGGGAATTGTCGAGCTTGTTCTCAGTGTCTCTGAGAATTGCTCTGATTATCCCTGTGACCTCTTTGCTAAGACTCTCCAGAGAGCCGTCCTCAAAACCAACACACATCTTGACATATCTCCCTCATTGATCGCAGTGTCTCCAGGAACGGCATTCAAGGAGCCAGGAACTTTTCTCCCTACACTGTCCATTGAGTTGTCCTCAAAACCAATATACATCCTGCTATATCTCCCACATGGAAAGTGCCAGGAGGGAGAAGTGGCGATTATGTTTAGACTTTCTCGGAACTGCTTCAAATCAACTAGATATCTTTGTGCTGTAAATCTCCCAACAGCCAAACGCAAAAGCAGCAAACATCTCGCTGTATGTCCCACATCCAAAGTGCCAAGAGAGAGCTTGCTCTCCCTCTCTTTGAGTACTGTTTTCGCTGTGCCGGTTACCTCTTTGCTAACATTCTCTTCAGCGCTGCAGGGAAACCAGGAACCACGTGGAGAAGGCACCCACACTGAAAGTGCCTGGAGGGAACATTGGGGCTTCTTCTCAGTGTCTCTGACATAGGGTTTCACTGTCCCGGGAAAGTCTCTGCTAACACCCTGCAGAGCGCTGTGCCCAATCTACAGAAACGTCTTGCGGTATCTCCTACAGGGAAAGTGCCAGGAGGGAATTGTCGAGCTTGTTCTCAGTGTCTCTGAGAATTGCTCTGATTATCCCTGTGACCTCTTTGCTAAGACTCTCCAGAGAGCCGTCCTCAAAACAAACACACATCTTGACATATCTCCCACATTGATCGCAGTGTCTCCAGGAACGGCATTCAAGGAGCCAGGAACTTTTCTCCCTACACTGTCCATTGAGTTGTCCTCAAAACCAATATACATCCTGCTATATCTCCCACATGGAAAGTGCCAGGAGGGAGAAGTGGCGATTATGTTTAGACTTTCTCGGAACTGCTTCAAATCAACTAGATATCTTTGTGCTGTAAATCTCCCAACAGCCAAACGCAAAAGCAGCAAACATCTCGCTGTATGTCCCACATCCAAAGTGCCAAGAGAGAGCTTGCTCTCCCTGTCTTTGAGTACTGTTTTCACTGTCCCGGTTACCTCTTTGCTAACATTCTCTTCAGCGCTGCAGGGAAACCAGGAACCACGTGGAGAAGGCACCCACACTGAAAGTGCCTGGAGGGAACATTGGGGCTTCTTCTCAGTGTCTCTGACATAGGGTTTCACTGTCCCGGGAAAGTCTCTGCTAACACCCTGCAGAGCGCTGTGCCCAATCTACAGAAACGTCTTGCGGTATCTCCTACAGGGAAAGTGCCAGGAGGGAATTGTCGAGCTTGTTCTCAGTGTCTCTGAGAATTGCTCTGATTATCCCTGTGACCTCTTTGCTAAGACTCTCCAGAGAGCCGTCCTCAAAACAAACACACATCTTGACATATCTCCCACATTGATCGCAGTGTCTCCAGGAACGGCATTCAAGGAGCCAGGAACTTTTCTCCCTACACTGTCCATTGAGTTGTCCTCAAAACCAATATACATCCTGCTATATCTCCCACATGGAAAGTGCCAGGAGGGAGAAGTGGCGATTATGTTTAGACTTTCTCGGAACTGCTTCAAATCAACTAGATATCTTTGTGCTGTAAATCTCCCAACAGCCAAACACAAAAGCAGCAAACATCTCGCTGTATGTCCCACATCCAAAGTGCCAAGAGAGAGCTTGCTCTCCCTGTCTTTGAGTACTGTTTTCGCTGTGCCGGTTACCTCTTTGCTAACATTCTCTTCAGCGCTGCAGGGAAACCAGGAACCACGTGGAGAAGGCACCCACACTGAAAGTGCCTGGAGGGAACATTGGGGCTTCTTCTCAGTGTCTCTGACATAGGGTTTCACTGTCCCGGGAAAGTCTCTGCTAACACCCTGCAGAGCGCTGTGCCCAATCTACAGAAACGTCTTGCGGTATCTCCTACAGGGAAAGTGCCAGGAGGGAATTGTCGAGCTTGTTCTCAGTGTCTCTGAGAATTGCTCTGATTATCCCTGTGACCTCTTTGCTAAGACTCTCCAGAGAGCCGTCCTCAAAACAAACACACATCTTGACATATCTCCCACATTGATCGCAGTGTCTCCAGGAACGGCATTCAAGGAGCCAGGAACTTTTCTCCCTACACTGTCCATTGAGTTGTCCTCAAAACCAATATACATCCTGCTATATCTCCCACATGGAAAGTGCCAGGAGGGAGAAGTGGCGATTATGTTTAGACTTTCTCGGAACTGCTTCAAATCAACTAGATATCTTTGTGCTGTAAATCTCCCAACAGCCAAACACAAAAGCAGCAAACATCTCGCTGTATGTCCCACATCCAAAGTGCCAAGAGAGAGCTTGCTCTCCCTGTCTTTGAGTACTGTTTTTGCTGTGCCGGTTACCTCTTTGCTAACATTCTCTTCAGCGCTGCAGGGAAACCAGGAACCACGTGGAGAAGGCACCCACACTGAAAGTGCCTGGAGGGAACATTGGGGCTTCTTCTCAGTGTCTCTGACATAGGGTTTCACTGTCCCGGGAAAGTCTCTGCTAACACCCTGCAGAGCGCTGTGCCCAATCTACAGAAACGTCTTGCGGTATCTCCTACAGGGAAAGTGCCAGGAGGGAATTGTCGAGCTTGTTCTCAGTGTCTCTGAGAATTGCTCTGATTATCCCTGTGACCTCTTTGCTAAGACTCTCCAGAGAGCCGTCCTCAAAACCAACACACATCTTGACATATCTCCCTCATTGATCGCAGTGTCTCCAGGAACGGCATTCAAGGAGCCAGGAACTTTTCTCCCTACACTGTCCATTGAGTTGTCCTCAAAACCAATATACATCCTGCTATATCTCCCACATGGAAAGTGCCAGGAGGGAGAAGTGGCGATTATGTTTAGACTTTCTCGGAACTGCTTCAAATCAACTAGATATCTTTGTGCTGTAAATCTCCCAACAGCCAAACGCAAAAGCAGCAAACATCTCGCTGTATGTCCCACATCCAAAGTGCCAAGAGAGAGCTTGCTCTCCCTGTCTTTGAGTACTGTTTTCGCTGTGCCGGTTACCTCTTTGCTAACATTCTCTTCAGCGCTGCAGGGAAACCAGGAACCACGTGGAGAAGGCACCCACACTGAAAGTGCCTGGAGGGAACATTGGGGCTTCTTCTCAGTGTCTCTGACATAGGGTTTCACTGTCCCGGGAAAGTCTCTGCTAACACCCTGCAGAGCGCTGTGCCCAATCTACAGAAACGTCTTGCGGTATCTCCTACAGGGAAAGTGCCAGGAGGGAACTGTCCATCTTGTTCTCAGTGTCTCTGAGAATTGCTCTGATTATCCCTGTGACCTCTTTGCTAAGACTCTCCAGAGAGCCGTCCTCAAAACAAACACACATCTTGACATATCTCCCACATTGATCGCAGTGTCTCCAGGAACGGCATTCAAGGAGCCAGGAACTTTTCTCCCTACACTGTCCATTGAGTTGTCCTCAAAACCAATATACATCCTGCTATATCTCCCACATGGAAAGTGCCAGGAGGGAGAAGTGGCGATTATGTTTAGACTTTCTCGGAACTGCTTCAAATCAACTAGATATCTTTGTGCTGTAAATCTCCCAACAGCCAAACGCAAAAGCAGCAAACATCTCGCTGTATGTCCCACATCCAAAGTGCCAAGAGAGAGCTTGCTCTCCCTGTCTTTGAGTACTGTTTTCACTGTCCCGGTTACCTCTTTGCTAACATTCTCTTCAGCGCTGCAGGGAAACCAGGAACCACGTGGAGAAGGCACCCACACTGAAAGTGCCTGGAGGGAACATTGGGGCTTCTTCTCAGTGTCTCTGACATAGGGTTTCACTGTCCCGGGAAAGTCTCTGCTAACACCCTGCAGAGCGCTGTGCCCAATCTACAGAAACGTCTTGCGGTATCTCCTACAGGGAAAGTGCCAGGAGGGAACTGTCGAGCTTGTTCTCAGTGTCTCTGAGAATTGCTCTGATTATCCCTGTGACCTCTTTGCTAAGACTCTCCAGAGAGCCGTCCTCAAAACAAACACACATCTTGACATATCTCCCACATTGATCGCAGTGTCTCCAGGAACGGCATTCAAGGAGCCAGGAACTTTTCTCCCTACACTGTCCATTGAGTTGTCCTCAAAACCAATATACATCCTGCTATATCTCCCACATGGAAAGTGCCAGGAGGGAGAAGTGGCGATTATGTTTAGACTTTCTCGGAACTGCTTCAAATCAACTAGATATCTTTGTGCTGTAAATCTCCCAACAGCCAAACGCAAAAGCAGCAAACATCTCGCTGTATGTCCCACATCCAAAGTGCCAAGAGAGAGCTTGCTCTCCCTGTCTTTGAGTACTGTTTTCACTGTCCCGGTTACCTCTTTGTTAACATTCTCTTCAGCGCTGCAGGGAAACCAGGAACCACGTGGAGAAGGCACCCACACTGAAAGTGCCTGGAGGGAACATTGGGGCTTCTTCTCAGTGTCTCTGACATAGGGTTTCACTGTCCCGGGAAAGTCTCTGCTAACACCCTGCAGAGCGCTGTGCCCAATCTACAGAAACGTCTTGCGGTATCTCCTACAGGGAAAGTGCCAGGAGGGAACTGTCCATCTTGTTCTCAGTGTCTCTGAGAATTGCTCTGATTATCCCTGTGACCTCTTTGCTAAGACTCTCCAGAGAGCCGTCCTCAAAACAAACACACATCTTGACATATCTCCCACATTGATCGCAGTGTCTCCAGGAACGGCATTCAAGGAGCCAGGAACTTTTCTCCCTACACTGTCCATTGAGTTGTCCTCAAAACCAATATACATCCTGCTATATCTCCCACATGGAAAGTGCCAGGAGGGAGAAGTGGCGATTATGTTTAGACTTTCTCGGAACTGCTTCAAATCAACTAGATATCTTTGTGCTGTAAATCTCCCAACAGCCAAACGCAAAAGCAGCAAACATCTCGCTGTATGTCCCACATCCAAAGTGCCAAGAGAGAGCTTGCTCTCCCTGTCTTTGAGTACTGTTTTCGCTGTGCCGGTTACCTCTTTGCTAACATTCTCTTCAGCGCTGCAGGGAAACCAGGAACCACGTGGAGAAGGCACCCACACTGAAAGTGCCTGGAGGGAACATTGGGGCTTCTTCTCAGTGTCTCTGACATAGGGTTTCACTGTCCCGGGAAAGTCTCTGCTAACACCCTGCAGAGCGCTGTGCCCAATCTACAGAAACGTCTTGCGGTATCTCCTACAGGGAAAGTGCCAGGAGGGAATTGTCGAGCTTGTTCTCAGTGTCTCTGAGAATTGCTCTGATTATCCCTGTGACCTCTTTGCTAAGACTCTCCAGAGAGCCGTCCTCAAAACCAACACACATCTTGACATATCTCCCTCATTGATCGCAGTGTCTCCAGGAACGGCATTCAAGGAGCCAGGAACTTTTCTCCCTACACTGTCCATTGAGTTGTCCTCAAAACCAATATACATCCTGCTATATCTCCCACATGGAAAGTGCCAGGAGGGAGAAGTGGCGATTATGTTTAGACTTTCTCGGAACTGCTTCAAATCAACTAGATATCTTTGTGCTGTAAATCTCCCAACAGCCAAACGCAAAAGCAGCAAACATCTCGCTGTATGTCCCACATCCAAAGTGCCAAGAGAGAGCTTGCTCTCCCTGTCTTTGAGTACTGTTTTCGCTGTGCCGGTTACCTCTTTGCTAACATTCTCTTCAGCGCTGCAGGGAAACCAGGAACCACGTGGAGAAGGCACCCACACTGAAAGTGCCTGGAGGGAACATTGGGGCTTCTTCTCAGTGTCTCTGACATAGGGTTTCACTGTCCCGGGAAAGTCTCTGCTAACACCCTGCAGAGCGCTGTGCCCAATCTACAGAAACGTCTTGCGGTATCTCCTACAGGGAAAGTGCCAGGAGGGAACTGTCGAGCTTGTTCTCAGTGTCTCTGAGAATTGCTCTGATTATCCCTGTGACCTCTTTGCTAAGACTCTCCAGAGAGCCGTCCTCAAAACCAACACACATCTTGACATATCTCCCACATTGATCGCAGTGTCTCCAGGAACGGCATTCAAGGAGCCAGGAACTTTTCTCCCTACACTGTCCATTGAGTTGTCCTCAAAACCAATATACATCCTGCTATATCTCCCACATGGAAAGTGCCAGGAGGGAGAAGTGGCGATTATGTTTAGACTTTCTCGGAACTGCTTCAAATCAACTAGATATCTTTGTGCTGTAAATCTCCCAACAGCCAAACGCAAAAGCAGCAAACATCTCGCTGTATGTCCCACATCCAAAGTGCCAAGAGAGAGCTTGCTCTCCCTGTCTTTGAGTACTGTTTTCACTGTCCCGGTTACCTCTTTGCTAACATTCTCTTCAGCGCTGCAGGGAAACCAGGAACCACGTGGAGAAGGCACCCACACTGAAAGTGCCTGGAGGGAACATTGGGGCTTCTTCTCAGTGTCTCTGACATAGGGTTTCACTGTCCCGGGAAAGTCTCTGCTAACACCCTGCAGAGCGCTGTGCCCAATCTACAGAAACGTCTTGCGGTATCTCCTACAGGGAAAGTGCCAGGAGGGAACTGTCCATCTTGTTCTCAGTGTCTCTGAGAATTGCTCTGATTATCCCTGTGACCTCTTTGCTAAGACTCTCCAGAGAGCCGTCCTCAAAACAAACACACATCTTGACATATCTCCCACATTGATCGCAGTGTCTCCAGGAACGGCATTCAAGGAGCCAGGAACTTTTCTCCCTACACTGTCCATTGAGTTGTCCTCAAAACCAATATACATCCTGCTATATCTCCCACATGGAAAGTGCCAGGAGGGAGAAGTGGCGATTATGTTTAGACTTTCTCGGAACTGCTTCAAATCAACTAGATATCTTTGTGCTGTAAATCTCCCAACAGCCAAACGCAAAAGCAGCAAACATCTCGCTGTATGTCCCACATCCAAAGTGCCAAGAGAGAGCTTGCTCTCCCTGTCTTTGAGTACTGTTTTCGCTGTGCCGGTTACCTCTTTGCTAACATTCTCTTCAGCGCTGCAGGGAAACCAGGAACCACGTGGAGAAGGCACCCACACTGAAAGTGCCTGGAGGGAACATTGGGGCTTCTTCTCAGTGTCTCTGACATAGGGTTTCACTGTCCCGGGAAAGTCTCTGCTAACACCCTGCAGAGCGCTGTGCCCAATCTACAGAAACGTCTTGCGGTATCTCCTACAGGGAAAGTGCCAGGAGGGAATTGTCGAGCTTGTTCTCAGTGTCTCTGAGAATTGCTCTGATTATCCCTGTGACCTCTTTGCTAAGACTCTCCAGAGAGCCGTCCTCAAAACCAACACACATCTTGACATATCTCCCTCATTGATCGCAGTGTCTCCAGGAACGGCATTCAAGGAGCCAGGAACTTTTCTCCCTACACTGTCCATTGAGTTGTCCTCAAAACCAATATACATCCTGCTATATCTCCCACATGGAAAGTGCCAGGAGGGAGAAGTGGCGATTATGTTTAGACTTTCTCGGAACTGCTTCAAATCAACTAGATATCTTTGTGCTGTAAATCTCCCAACAGCCAAACGCAAAAGCAGCAAACATCTCGCTGTATGTCCCACATCCAAAGTGCCAAGAGAGAGCTTGCTCTCCCTGTCTTTGAGTACTGTTTTCGCTGTGCCGGTTACCTCTTTGCTAACATTCTCTTCAGCGCTGCAGGGAAACCAGGAACCACGTGGAGAAGGCACCCACACTGAAAGTGCCTGGAGGGAACATTGGGGCTTCTTCTCAGTGTCTCTGACATAGGGTTTCACTGTCCCGGGAAAGTCTCTGCTAACACCCTGCAGAGCGCTGTGCCCAATCTACAGAAACGTCTTGCGGTATCTCCTACAGGGAAAGTGCCAGGAGGGAACTGTCCATCTTGTTCTCAGTGTCTCTGAGAATTGCTCTGATTATCCCTGTGACCTCTTTGCTAAGACTCTCCAGAGAGCCGTCCTCAAAACCAACACACATCTTGACATATCTCCCACATTGATCGCAGTGTCTCCAGGAACGGCATTCAAGGAGCCAGGAACTTTTCTCCCTACACTGTCCATTGAGTTGTCCTCAAAACCAATATACATCCTGCTATATCTCCCACATGGAAAGTGCCAGGAGGGAGAAGTGGCGATTATGTTTAGACTTTCTCGGAACTGCTTCAAATCAACTAGATATCTTTGTGCTGTAAATCTCCCAACAGCCAAACGCAAAAGCAGCAAACATCTCGCTGTATGTCCCACATCCAAAGTGCCAAGAGAGAGCTTGCTCTCCCTGTCTTTGAGTACTGTTTTCGCTGTGCCGGTTACCTCTTTGCTAACATTCTCTTCAGCGCTGCAGGGAAACCAGGAACCACGTGGAGAAGGCACCCACACTGAAAGTGCCTGGAGGGAACATTGGGGCTTCTTCTCAGTGTCTCTGACATAGGGTTTCACTGTCCCGGGAAAGTCTCTGCTAACACCCTGCAGAGCGCTGTGCCCAATCTACAGAAACGTCTTGCGGTATCTCCTACAGGGAAAGTGCCAGGAGGGAACTGTCGAGCTTGTTCTCAGTGTCTCTGAGAATTGCTCTGATTATCCCTGTGACCTCTTTGCTAAGACTCTCCAGAGAGCCGTCCTCAAAACAAACACACATCTTGACATATCTCCCACATTGATCGCAGTGTCTCCAGGAACGGCATTCAAGGAGCCAGGAACTTTTCTCCCTACACTGTCCATTGAGTTGTCCTCAAAACCAATATACATCCTGCTATATCTCCCACATGGAAAGTGCCAGGAGGGAGAAGTGGCGATTATGTTTAGACTTTCTCGGAACTGCTTCAAATCAACTAGATATCTTTGTGCTGTAAATCTCCCAACAGCCAAACGCAAAAGCAGCAAACATCTCGCTGTATGTCCCACATCCAAAGTGCCAAGAGAGAGCTTGCTCTCCCTGTCTTTGAGTACTGTTTTCACTGTCCCGGTTACCTCTTTGCTAACATTCTCTTCAGCGCTGCAGGGAAACCAGGAACCACGTGGAGAAGGCACCCACACTGAAAGTGCCTGGAGGGAACATTGGGGCTTCTTCTCAGTGTCTCTGACATAGGGTTTCACTGTCCCGGGAAAGTCTCTGCTAACACCCTGCAGAGCGCTGTGCCCAATCTACAGAAACGTCTTGCGGTATCTCCTACAGGGAAAGTGCCAGGAGGGAACTGTCCATCTTGTTCTCAGTGTCTCTGAGAATTGCTCTGATTATCCCTGTGACCTCTTTGCTAAGACTCTCCAGAGAGCCGTCCTCAAAACCAACACACATCTTGACATATCTCCCACATTGATCGCAGTGTCTCCAGGAACGGCATTCAAGGAGCCAGGAACTTTTCTCCCTACACTGTCCATTGAGTTGTCCTCAAAACCAATATACATCCTGCTATATCTCCCACATGGAAAGTGCCAGGAGGGAGAAGTGGCGATTATGTTTAGACTTTCTCGGAACTGCTTCAAATCAACTAGATATCTTTGTGCTGTAAATCTCCCAACAGCCAAACGCAAAAGCAGCAAACATCTCGCTGTATGTCCCACATCCAAAGTGCCAAGAGAGAGCTTGCTCTCCCTGTCTTTGAGTACTGTTTTCGCTGTGCCGGTTACCTCTTTGCTAACATTCTCTTCAGCGCTGCAGGGAAACCAGGAACCACGTGGAGAAGGCACCCACACTGAAAGTGCCTGGAGGGAACATTGGGGCTTCTTCTCAGTGTCTCTGACATAGGGTTTCACTGTCCCGGGAAAGTCTCTGCTAACACCCTGCAGAGCGCTGTGCCCAATCTACAGAAACGTCTTGCGGTATCTCCTACAGGGAAAGTGCCAGGAGGGAATTGTCGAGCTTGTTCTCAGTGTCTCTGAGAATTGCTCTGATTATCCCTGTGACCTCTTTGCTAAGACTCTCCAGAGAGCCGTCCTCAAAACAAACACACATCTTGACATATCTCCCACATTGATCGCAGTGTCTCCAGGAACGGCATTCAAGGAGCCAGGAACTTTTCTCCCTACACTGTCCATTGAGTTGTCCTCAAAACCAATATACATCCTGCTATATCTCCCACATGGAAAGTGCCAGGAGGGAGAAGTGGCGATTATGTTTAGACTTTCTCGGAACTGCTTCAAATCAACTAGATATCTTTGTGCTGTAAATCTCCCAACAGCCAAACGCAAAAGCAGCAAACATCTCGCTGTATGTCCCACATCCAAAGTGCCAAGAGAGAGCTTGCTCTCCCTGTCTTTGAGTACTGTTTTCACTGTCCCGGTTACCTCTTTGCTAACATTCTCTTCAGCGCTGCAGGGAAACCAGGAACCACGTGGAGAAGGCACCCACACTGAAAGTGCCTGGAGGGAACATTGGGGCTTCTTCTCAGTGTCTCTGACATAGGGTTTCACTGTCCCGGGAAAGTCTCTGCTAACACCCTGCAGAGCGCTGTGCCCAATCTACAGAAACGTCTTGCGGTATCTCCTACAGGGAAAGTGCCAGGAGGGAACTGTCCATCTTGTTCTCAGTGTCTCTGAGAATTGCTCTGATTATCCCTGTGACCTCTTTGCTAAGACTCTCCAGAGAGCCGTCCTCAAAACAAACACACATCTTGACATATCTCCCACATTGATCGCAGTGTCTCCAGGAACGGCATTCAAGGAGCCAGGAACTTTTCTCCCTACACTGTCCATTGAGTTGTCCTCAAAACCAATATACATCCTGCTATATCTCCCACATGGAAAGTGCCAGGAGGGAGAAGTGGCGATTATGTTTAGACTTTCTCGGAACTGCTTCAAATCAACTAGATATCTTTGTGCTGTAAATCTCCCAACAGCCAAACGCAAAAGCAGCAAACATCTCGCTGTATGTCCCACATCCAAAGTGCCAAGAGAGAGCTTGCTCTCCCTGTCTTTGAGTACTGTTTTCGCTGTGCCGGTTACCTCTTTGCTAACATTCTCTTCAGCGCTGCAGGGAAACCAGGAACCACGTGGAGAAGGCACCCACACTGAAAGTGCCTGGAGGGAACATTGGGGCTTCTTCTCAGTGTCTCTGACATAGGGTTTCACTGTCCCGGGAAAGTCTCTGCTAACACCCTGCAGAGCGCTGTGCCCAATCTACAGAAACGTCTTGCGGTATCTCCTACAGGGAAAGTGCCAGGAGGGAATTGTCGAGCTTGTTCTCAGTGTCTCTGAGAATTGCTCTGATTATCCCTGTGACCTCTTTGCTAAGACTCTCCAGAGAGCCGTCCTCAAAACCAACACACATCTTGACATATCTCCCTCATTGATCGCAGTGTCTCCAGGAACGGCATTCAAGGAGCCAGGAACTTTTCTCCCTACACTGTCCATTGAGTTGTCCTCAAAACCAATATACATCCTGCTATATCTCCCACATGGAAAGTGCCAGGAGGGAGAAGTGGCGATTATGTTTAGACTTTCTCGGAACTGCTTCAAATCAACTAGATATCTTTGTGCTGTAAATCTCCCAACAGCCAAACGCAAAAGCAGCAAACATCTCGCTGTATGTCCCACATCCAAAGTGCCAAGAGAGAGCTTGCTCTCCCTGTCTTTGAGTACTGTTTTCGCTGTGCCGGTTACCTCTTTGCTAACATTCTCTTCAGCGCTGCAGGGAAACCAGGAACCACGTGGAGAAGGCACCCACACTGAAAGTGCCTGGAGGGAACATTGGGGCTTCTTCTCAGTGTCTCTGACATAGGGTTTCACTGTCCCGGGAAAGTCTCTGCTAACACCCTGCAGAGCGCTGTGCCCAATCTACAGAAACGTCTTGCGGTATCTCCTACAGGGAAAGTGCCAGGAGGGAATTGTCGAGCTTGTTCTCAGTGTCTCTGAGAATTGCTCTGATTATCCCTGTGACCTCTTTGCTAAGACTCTCCAGAGAGCCGTCCTCAAAACCAACACACATCTTGACATATCTCCCACATTGATCGCAGTGTCTCCAGGAACGGCATTCAAGGAGCCAGGAACTTTTCTCCCTACACTGTCCATTGAGTTGTCCTCAAAACCAATATACATCCTGCTATATCTCCCACATGGAAAGTGCCAGGAGGGAGAAGTGGCGATTATGTTTAGACTTTCTCGGAACTGCTTCAAATCAACTAGATATCTTTGTGCTGTAAATCTCCCAACAGCCAAACGCAAAAGCAGCAAACATCTCGCTGTATGTCCCACATCCAAAGTGCCAAGAGAGAGCTTGCTCTCCCTGTCTTTGAGTACTGTTTTCGCTGTGCCGGTTACCTCTTTGCTAACATTCTCTTCAGCGCTGCAGGGAAACCAGGAACCACGTGGAGAAGGCACCCACACTGAAAGTGCCTGGAGGGAACATTGGGGCTTCTTCTCAGTGTCTCTGACATAGGGTTTCACTGTCCCGGGAAAGTCTCTGCTAACACCCTGCAGAGCGCTGTGCCCAATCTACAGAAACGTCTTGCGGTATCTCCTACAGGGAAAGTGCCAGGAGGGAATTGTCGAGCTTGTTCTCAGTGTCTCTGAGAATTGCTCTGATTATCCCTGTGACCTCTTTGCTAAGACTCTCCAGAGAGCCGTCCTCAAAACAAACACAC
This sequence comes from Chroicocephalus ridibundus, assembly GCF_963924245.1. NCBI lineage: Eukaryota > Metazoa > Chordata > Aves > Charadriiformes > Laridae > Chroicocephalus > Chroicocephalus ridibundus. The sequence continues at coordinate 139,335 of NW_026961599.1, forward strand.
ATCTTGACATATCTCCCACATTGATCGCAGTGTCTCCAGGAACGGCATTCAAGGAGCCAGGAACTTTTCTCCCTACACTGTCCATTGAGTTGTCCTCAAAACCAATATACATCCTGCTATATCTCCCACATGGAAAGTGCCAGGAGGGAGAAGTGGCGATTATGTTTAGACTTTCTCGGAACTGCTTCAAATCAACTAGATATCTTTGTGCTGTAAATCTCCCAACAGCCAAACGCAAAAGCAGCAAACATCTCGCTGTATGTCCCACATCCAAAGTGCCAAGAGAGAGCTTGCTCTCCCTGTCTTTGAGTACTGTTTTCACTGTCCCGGTTACCTCTTTGCTAACATTCTCTTCAGCGCTGCAGGGAAACCAGGAACCACGTGGAGAAGGCACCCACACTGAAAGTGCCTGGAGGGAACATTGGGGCTTCTTCTCAGTGTCTCTGACATAGGGTTTCACTGTCCCGGGAAAGTCTCTGCTAACACCCTGCAGAGCGCTGTGCCCAATCTACAGAAACGTCTTGCGGTATCTCCTACAGGGAAAGTGCCAGGAGGGAACTGTCCATCTTGTTCTCAGTGTCTCTGAGAATTGCTCTGATTATCCCTGTGACCTCTTTGCTAAGACTCTCCAGAGAGCCGTCCTCAAAACCAACACACATCTTGACATATCTCCCACATTGATCGCAGTGTCTCCAGGAACGGCATTCAAGGAGCCAGGAACTTTTCTCCCTACACTGTCCATTGAGTTGTCCTCAAAACCAATATACATCCTGCTATATCTCCCACATGGAAAGTGCCAGGAGGGAGAAGTGGCGATTATGTTTAGACTTTCTCGGAACTGCTTCAAATCAACTAGATATCTTTGTGCTGTAAATCTCCCAACAGCCAAACGCAAAAGCAGCAAACATCTCGCTGTATGTCCCACATCCAAAGTGCCAAGAGAGAGCTTGCTCTCCCTCTCTTTGAGTACTGTTTTCGCTGTGCCGGTTACCTCTTTGCTAACATTCTCTTCAGCGCTGCAGGGAAACCAGGAACCACGTGGAGAAGGCACCCACACTGAAAGTGCCTGGAGGGAACATTGGGGCTTCTTCTCAGTGTCTCTGACATAGGGTTTCACTGTCCCGGGAAAGTCTCTGCTAACACCCTGCAGAGCGCTGTGCCCAATCTACAGAAACGTCTTGCGGTATCTCCTACAGGGAAAGTGCCAGGAGGGAATTGTCGAGCTTGTTCTCAGTGTCTCTGAGAATTGCTCTGATTATCCCTGTGACCTCTTTGCTAAGACTCTCCAGAGAGCCGTCCTCAAAACCAACACACATCTTGACATATCTCCCTCATTGATCGCAGTGTCTCCAGGAACGGCATTCAAGGAGCCAGGAACTTTTCTCCCTACACTGTCCATTGAGTTGTCCTCAAAACCAATATACATCCTGCTATATCTCCCACATGGAAAGTGCCAGGAGGGAGAAGTGGCGATTATGTTTAGACTTTCTCGGAACTGCTTCAAATCAACTAGATATCTTTGTGCTGTAAATCTCCCAACAGCCAAACGCAAAAGCAGCAAACATCTCGCTGTATGTCCCACATCCAAAGTGCCAAGAGAGAGCTTGCTCTCCCTGTCTTTGAGTACTGTTTTCGCTGTGCCGGTTACCTCTTTGCTAACATTCTCTTCAGCGCTGCAGGGAAACCAGGAACCACGTGGAGAAGGCACCCACACTGAAAGTGCCTGGAGGGAACATTGGGGCTTCTTCTCAGTGTCTCTGACATAGGGTTTCACTGTCCCGGGAAAGTCTCTGCTAACACCCTGCAGAGCGCTGTGCCCAATCTACAGAAACGTCTTGCGGTATCTCCTACAGGGAAAGTGCCAGGAGGGAATTGTCGAGCTTGTTCTCAGTGTCTCTGAGAATTGCTCTGATTATCCCTGTGACCTCTTTGCTAAGACTCTCCAGAGAGCCGTCCTCAAAACCAACACACATCTTGACATATCTCCCACATTGATCGCAGTGTCTCCAGGAACGGCATTCAAGGAGCCAGGAACTTTTCTCCCTACACTGTCCATTGAGTTGTCCTCAAAACCAATATACATCCTGCTATATCTCCCACATGGAAAGTGCCAGGAGGGAGAAGTGGCGATTATGTTTAGACTTTCTCGGAACTGCTTCAAATCAACTAGATATCTTTGTGCTGTAAATCTCCCAACAGCCAAACGCAAAAGCAGCAAACATCTCGCTGTATGTCCCACATCCAAAGTGCCAAGAGAGAGCTTGCTCTCCCTGTCTTTGAGTACTGTTTTCGCTGTGCCGGTTACCTCTTTGCTAACATTCTCTTCAGCGCTGCAGGGAAACCAGGAACCACGTGGAGAAGGCACCCACACTGAAAGTGCCTGGAGGGAACATTGGGGCTTCTTCTCAGTGTCTCTGACATAGGGTTTCACTGTCCCGGGAAAGTCTCTGCTAACACCCTGCAGAGCGCTGTGCCCAATCTACAGAAACGTCTTGCGGTATCTCCTACAGGGAAAGTGCCAGGAGGGAATTGTCGAGCTTGTTCTCAGTGTCTCTGAGAATTGCTCTGATTATCCCTGTGACCTCTTTGCTAAGACTCTCCAGAGAGCCGTCCTCAAAACAAACACACATCTTGACATATCTCCCACATTGATCGCAGTGTCTCCAGGAACGGCATTCAAGGAGCCAGGAACTTTTCTCCCTACACTGTCCATTGAGTTGTCCTCAAAACCAATATACATCCTGCTATATCTCCCACATGGAAAGTGCCAGGAGGGAGAAGTGGCGATTATGTTTAGACTTTCTCGGAACTGCTTCAAATCAACTAGATATCTTTGTGCTGTAAATCTCCCAACAGCCAAACGCAAAAGCAGCAAACATCTCGCTGTATGTCCCACATCCAAAGTGCCAAGAGAGAGCTTGCTCTCCCTGTCTTTGAGTACTGTTTTCACTGTGCCGGTTACCTCTTTGCTAACATTCTCTTCAGCGCTGCAGGGAAACCAGGAACCACGTGGAGAAGGCACCCACACTGAAAGTGCCTGGAGGGAACATTGGGGCTTCTTCTCAGTGTCTCTGACATAGGGTTTCACTGTCCCGGGAAAGTCTCTGCTAACACCCTGCAGAGCGCTGTGCCCAATCTACAGAAACGTCTTGCGGTATCTCCTACAGGGAAAGTGCCAGGAGGGAATTGTCGAGCTTGTTCTCAGTGTCTCTGAGAATTGCTCTGATTATCCCTGTGACCTCTTTGCTAAGACTCTCCAGAGAGCCGTCCTCAAAACAAACACACATCTTGACATATCTCCCACATTGATCGCAGTGTCTCCAGGAACGGCATTCAAGGAGCCAGGAACTTTTCTCCCTACACTGTCCATTGAGTTGTCCTCAAAACCAATATACATCCTGCTATATCTCCCACATGGAAAGTGCCAGGAGGGAGAAGTGGCGATTATGTTTAGACTTTCTCGGAACTGCTTCAAATCAACTAGATATCTTTGTGCTGTAAATCTCCCAACAGCCAAACGCAAAAGCAGCAAACATCTCGCTGTATGTCCCACATCCAAAGTGCCAAGAGAGAGCTTGCTCTCCCTGTCTTTGAGTACTGTTTTCGCTGTGCCGGTTACCTCTTTGCTAACATTCTCTTCAGCGCTGCAGGGAAACCAGGAACCACGTGGAGAAGGCACCCACACTGAAAGTGCCTGGAGGGAACATTGGGGCTTCTTCTCAGTGTCTCTGACATAGGGTTTCACTGTCCCGGGAAAGTCTCTGCTAACACCCTGCAGAGCGCTGTGCCCAATCTACAGAAACGTCTTGCGGTATCTCCTACAGGGAAAGTGCCAGGAGGGAATTGTCGAGCTTGTTCTCAGTGTCTCTGAGAATTGCTCTGATTATCCCTGTGACCTCTTTGCTAAGACTCTCCAGAGAGCCGTCCTCAAAACCAACACACATCTTGACATATCTCCCACATTGATCGCAGTGTCTCCAGGAACGGCATTCAAGGAGCCAGGAACTTTTCTCCCTACACTGTCCATTGAGTTGTCCTCAAAACCAATATACATCCTGCTATATCTCCCACATGGAAAGTGCCAGGAGGGAGAAGTGGCGATTATGTTTAGACTTTCTCGGAACTGCTTCAAATCAACTAGATATCTTTGTGCTGTAAATCTCCCAACAGCCAAACGCAAAAGCAGCAAACATCTCGCTGTATGTCCCACATCCAAAGTGCCAAGAGAGAGCTTGCTCTCCCTGTCTTTGAGTACTGTTTTCGCTGTGCCGGTTACCTCTTTGCTAACATTCTCTTCAGCGCTGCAGGGAAACCAGGAACCACGTGGAGAAGGCACCCACACTGAAAGTGCCTGGAGGGAACATTGGGGCTTCTTCTCAGTGTCTCTGACATAGGGTTTCACTGTCCCGGGAAAGTCTCTGCTAACACCCTGCAGAGCGCTGTGCCCAATCTACAGAAACGTCTTGCGGTATCTCCTACAGGGAAAGTGCCAGGAGGGAATTGTCGAGCTTGTTCTCAGTGTCTCTGAGAATTGCTCTGATTATCCCTGTGACCTCTTTGCTAAGACTCTCCAGAGAGCCGTCCTCAAAACAAACACACATCTTGACATATCTCCCACATTGATCGCAGTGTCTCCAGGAACGGCATTCAAGGAGCCAGGAACTTTTCTCCCTACACTGTCCATTGAGTTGTCCTCAAAACCAATATACATCCTGCTATATCTCCCACATGGAAAGTGCCAGGAGGGAGAAGTGGCGATTATGTTTAGACTTTCTCGGAACTGCTTCAAATCAACTAGATATCTTTGTGCTGTAAATCTCCCAACAGCCAAACGCAAAAGCAGCAAACATCTCGCTGTATGTCCCACATCCAAAGTGCCAAGAGAGAGCTTGCTCTCCCTGTCTTTGAGTACTGTTTTCACTGTCCCGGTTACCTCTTTGCTAACATTCTCTTCAGCGCTGCAGGGAAACCAGGAACCACGTGGAGAAGGCACCCACACTGAAAGTGCCTGGAGGGAACATTGGGGCTTCTTCTCAGTGTCTCTGACATAGGGTTTCACTGTCCCGGGAAAGTCTCTGCTAACACCCTGCAGAGCGCTGTGCCCAATCTACAGAAACGTCTTGCGGTATCTCCTACAGGGAAAGTGCCAGGAGGGAACTGTCCATCTTGTTCTCAGTGTCTCTGAGAATTGCTCTGATTATCCCTGTGACCTCTTTGCTAAGACTCTCCAGAGAGCCGTCCTCAAAACAAACACACATCTTGACATATCTCCCACATTGATCGCAGTGTCTCCAGGAACGGCATTCAAGGAGCCAGGAACTTTTCTCCCTACACTGTCCATTGAGTTGTCCTCAAAACCAATATACATCCTGCTATATCTCCCACATGGAAAGTGCCAGGAGGGAGAAGTGGCGATTATGTTTAGACTTTCTCGGAACTGCTTCAAATCAACTAGATATCTTTGTGCTGTAAATCTCCCAACAGCCAAACGCAAAAGCAGCAAACATCTCGCTGTATGTCCCACATCCAAAGTGCCAAGAGAGAGCTTGCTCTCCCTGTCTTTGAGTACTGTTTTCGCTGTGCCGGTTACCTCTTTGCTAACATTCTCTTCAGCGCTGCAGGGAAACCAGGAACCACGTGGAGAAGGCACCCACACTGAAAGTGCCTGGAGGGAACATTGGGGCTTCTTCTCAGTGTCTCTGACATAGGGTTTCACTGTCCCGGGAAAGTCTCTGCTAACACCCTGCAGAGCGCTGTGCCCAATGTACAGAAACGTCTTGCGGTATCTCCTACAGGGAAAGTGCCAGGAGGGAACTGTCCATCTTGTTCTCAGTGTCTCTGAGAATTGCTCTGATTATCCCTGTGACCTCTTTGCTAAGACTCTCCAGAGAGCCGTCCTCAAAACAAACACACATCTTGACATATCTCCCACATTGATCGCAGTGTCTCCAGGAACGGCATTCAAGGAGCCAGGAACTTTTCTCCCTACACTGTCCATTGAGTTGTCCTCAAAACCAATATACATCCTGCTATATCTCCCACATGGAAAGTGCCAGGAGGGAGAAGTGGCGATTATGTTTAGACTTTCTCGGAACTGCTTCAAATCAACTAGATATCTTTGTGCTGTAAATCTCCCAACAGCCAAACGCAAAAGCAGCAAACATCTCGCTGTATGTCCCACATCCAAAGTGCCAAGAGAGAGCTTGCTCTCCCTCTCTTTGAGTACTGTTTTCGCTGTGCCGGTTACCTCTTTGCTAACATTCTCTTCAGCGCTGCAGGGAAACCAGGAACCACGTGGAGAAGGCACCCACACTGAAAGTGCCTGGAGGGAACATTGGGGCTTCTTCTCAGTGTCTCTGACATAGGGTTTCACTGTCCCGGGAAACTCTGTTAACACCCTGCAGGGCGCTGTGCCCAATCTACAGAAACGTCTTGCGGTATCTCCTACAGGGAAAGTGCCAGGAGGGAATTGTCGAGCTTGTTCTCAGTGTCTCTGAGAATTGCTCTGATTATCCCTGTGACCTCTTTGCTAAGACTCTCCAGAGAGCCGTCCTCAAAACCAACACACATCTTGACATATCTCCCTCATTGATCGCAGTGTCTCCAGGAACGGCATTCAAGGAGCCAGGAACTTTTCTCCCTACACTGTCCATTGAGTTGTCCTCAAAACCAATATACATCCTGCTATATCTCCCACATGGAAAGTGCCAGGAGGGAGAAGTGGCGATTATGTTTAGACTTTCTCGGAACTGCTTCAAATCAACTAGATATCTTTGTGCTGTAAATCTCCCAACAGCCAAACGCAAAAGCAGCAAACATCTCGCTGTATGTCCCACATCCAAAGTGCCAAGAGAGAGCTTGCTCTCCCTGTCTTTGAGTACTGTTTTCGCTGTGCCGGTTACCTCTTTGCTAACATTCTCTTCAGCGCTGCAGGGAAACCAGGAACCACGTGGAGAAGGCACCCACACTGAAAGTGCCTGGAGGGAACATTGGGGCTTCTTCTCAGTGTCTCTGACATAGGGTTTCACTGTCCCGGGAAAGTCTCTGCTAACACCCTGCAGAGCGCTGTGCCCAATCTACAGAAACGTCTTGCGGTATCTCCTACAGGGAAAGTGCCAGGAGGGAACTGTCCATCTTGTTCTCAGTGTCTCTGAGAATTGCTCTGATTATCCCTGTGACCTCTTTGCTAAGACTCTCCAGAGAGCCGTCCTCAAAACAAACACACATCTTGACATATCTCCCACATTGATCGCAGTGTCTCCAGGAACGGCATTCAAGGAGCCAGGAACTTTTCTCCCTACACTGTCCATTGAGTTGTCCTCAAAACCAATATACATCCTGCTATATCTCCCACATGGAAAGTGCCAGGAGGGAGAAGTGGCGATTATGTTTAGACTTTCTCGGAACTGCTTCAAATCAACTAGATATCTTTGTGCTGTAAATCTCCCAACAGCCAAACGCAAAAGCAGCAAACATCTCGCTGTATGTCCCACATCCAAAGTGCCAAGAGAGAGCTTGCTCTCCCTGTCTTTGAGTACTGTTTTCGCTGTGCCGGTTACCTCTTTGCTAACATTCTCTTCAGCGCTGCAGGGAAACCAGGAACCACGTGGAGAAGGCACCCACACTGAAAGTGCCTGGAGGGAACATTGGGGCTTCTTCTCAGTGTCTCTGACATAGGGTTTCACTGTCCCGGGAAAGTCTCTGCTAACACCCTGCAGGGCGCTGTGCCCAATCTACAGAAACGTCTTGCGGTATCTCCTACAGGGAAAGTGCCAGGAGGGAACTGTCCATCTTGTTCTCAGTGTCTCTGAGAATTGCTCTGATTATCCCTGTGACCTCTTTGCTAAGACTCTCCAGAGAGCCGTCCTCAAAACAAACACACATCTTGACATATCTCCCACATTGATCGCAGTGTCTCCAGGAACGGCATTCAAGGAGCCAGGAACTTTTCTCCCTACACTGTCCATTGAGTTGTCCTCAAAACCAATATACATCCTGCTATATCTCCCACATGGAAAGTGCCAGGAGGGAGAAGTGGCGATTATGTTTAGACTTTCTCGGAACTGCTTCAAATCAACTAGATATCTTTGTGCTGTAAATCTCCCAACAGCCAAACGCAAAAGCAGCAAACATCTCGCTGTATGTCCCACATCCAAAGTGCCAAGAGAGAGCTTGCTCTCCCTGTCTTTGAGTACTGTTTTCGCTGTGCCGGTTACCTCTTTGCTAACATTCTCTTCAGCGCTGCAGGGAAACCAGGAACCACGTGGAGAAGGCACCCACACTGAAAGTGCCTGGAGGGAACATTGGGGCTTCTTCTCAGTGTCTCTGACATAGGGTTTCACTGTCCCGGGAAAGTCTCTGCTAACACCCTGCAGAGCGCTGTGCCCAATGTACAGAAACGTCTTGCGGTATCTCCTACAGGGAAAGTGCCAGGAGGGAATTGTCGAGCTTGTTCTCAGTGTCTCTGAGAATTGCTCTGATTATCCCTGTGACCTCTTTGCTAAGACTCTCCAGAGAGCCGTCCTCAAAACAAACACACATCTTGACATATCTCCCTCATTGATCGCAGTGTCTCCAGGAACGGCATTCAAGGAGCCAGGAACTTTTCTCCCTACACTGTCCATTGAGTTGTCCTCAAAACCAATATACATCCTGCTATATCTCCCACATGGAAAGTGCCAGGAGGGAGAAGTGGCGATTATGTTTAGACTTTCTCGGAACTGCTTCAAATCAACTAGATATCTTTGTGCTGTAAATCTCCCAACAGCCAAACGCAAAAGCAGCAAACATCTCGCTGTATGTCCCACATCCAAAGTGCCAAGAGAGAGCTTGCTCTCCCTGTCTTTGAGTACTGTTTTCGCTGTGCCGGTTACCTCTTTGCTAACATTCTCTTCAGCGCTGCAGGGAAACCAGGAACCACGTGGAGAAGGCACCCACACTGAAAGTGCCTGGAGGGAACATTGGGGCTTCTTCTCAGTGTCTCTGACATAGGGTTTCACTGTCCCGGGAAAGTCTCTGCTAACACCCTGCAGAGCGCTGTGCCCAATCTACAGAAACGTCTTGCGGTATCTCCTACAGGGAAAGTGCCAGGAGGGAATTGTCGAGCTTGTTCTCAGTGTCTCTGAGAATTGCTCTGATTATCCCTGTGACCTCTTTGCTAAGACTCTCCAGAGAGCCGTCCTCAAAACAAACACACATCTTGACATATCTCCCACATTGATCGCAGTGTCTCCAGGAACGGCATTCAAGGAGCCAGGAACTTTTCTCCCTACACTGTCCATTGAGTTGTCCTCAAAACCAATATACATCCTGCTATATCTCCCACATGGAAAGTGCCAGGAGGGAGAAGTGGCGATTATGTTTAGACTTTCTCGGAACTGCTTCAAATCAACTAGATATCTTTGTGCTGTAAATCTCCCAACAGCCAAACGCAAAAGCAGCAAACATCTCGCTGTATGTCCCACATCCAAAGTGCCAAGAGAGAGCTTGCTCTCCCTCTCTTTGAGTACTGTTTTCGCTGTGCCGGTTACCTCTTTGCTAACATTCTCTTCAGCGCTGCAGGGAAACCAGGAACCACGTGGAGAAGGCACCCACACTGAAAGTGCCTGGAGGGAACATTGGGGCTTCTTCTCAGTGTCTCTGACATAGGGTTTCACTGTCCCGGGAAAGTCTCTGCTAACACCCTGCAGAGCGCTGTGCCCAATCTACAGAAACGTCTTGCGGTATCTCCTACAGGGAAAGTGCCAGGAGGGAACTGTCCATCTTGTTCTCAGTGTCTCTGAGAATTGCTCTGATTATCCCTGTGACCTCTTTGCTAAGACTCTCCAGAGAGCCGTCCTCAAAACAAACACACATCTTGACATATCTCCCACATTGATCGCAGTGTCTCCAGGAACGGCATTCAAGGAGCCAGGAACTTTTCTCCCTACACTGTCCATTGAGTTGTCCTCAAAACCAATATACATCCTGCTATATCTCCCACATGGAAAGTGCCAGGAGGGAGAAGTGGCGATTATGTTTAGACTTTCTCGGAACTGCTTCAAATCAACTAGATATCTTTGTGCTGTAAATCTCCCAACAGCCAAACGCAAAAGCAGCAAACATCTCGCTGTATGTCCCACATCCAAAGTGCCAAGAGAGAGCTTGCTCTCCCTGTCTTTGAGTACTGTTTTCACTGTCCCGGTTACCTCTTTGCTAACATTCTCTTCAGCGCTGCAGGGAAACCAGGAACCACGTGGAGAAGGCACCCACACTGAAAGTGCCTGGAGGGAGCATTGGGGCTTCTTCTCAGTGTCTCTGACATAGGGTTTCACTGTCCCGGGAAAGTCTCTGCTAACACCCTGCAGAGCGCTGTGCCCAATCTACAGAAACGTCTTGCGGTATCTCCTACAGGGAAAGTGCCAGGAGGGAATTGTCGAGCTTGTTCTCAGTGTCTCTGAGAATTGCTCTGATTATCCCTGTGACCTCTTTGCTAAGACTCTCCAGAGAGCCGTCCTCAAAACAAACACACATCTTGACATATCTCCCACATTGATCGCAGTGTCTCCAGGAACGGCATTCAAGGAGCCAGGAACTTTTCTCCCTACACTGTCCATTGAGTTGTCCTCAAAACCAATATACATCCTGCTATATCTCCCACATGGAAAGTGCCAGGAGGGAGAAGTGGCGATTATGTTTAGACTTTCTCGGAACTGCTTCAAATCAACTAGATATCTTTGTGCTGTAAATCTCCCAACAGCCAAACGCAAAAGCAGCAAACATCTCGCTGTATGTCCCACATCCAAAGTGCCAAGAGAGAGCTTGCTCTCCCTGTCTTTGAGTACTGTTTTCGCTGTGCCGGTTACCTCTTTGCTAACATTCTCTTCAGCGCTGCAGGGAAACCAGGAACCACGTGGAGAAGGCACCCACACTGAAAGTGCCTGGAGGGAACATTGGGGCTTCTTCTCAGTGTCTCTGACATAGGGTTTCACTGTCCCGGGAAAGTCTCTGCTAACACCCTGCAGAGCGCTGTGCCCAATCTACAGAAACGTCTTGCGGTATCTCCTACAGGGAAAGTGCCAGGAGGGAATTGTCGAGCTTGTTCTCAGTGTCTCTGAGAATTGCTCTGATTATCCCTGTGACCTCTTTGCTAAGACTCTCCAGAGAGCCGTCCTCAAAACCAACACACATCTTGACATATCTCCCTCATTGATCGCAGTGTCTCCAGGAACGGCATTCAAGGAGCCAGGAACTTTTCTCCCTACACTGTCCATTGAGTTGTCCTCAAAACCAATATACATCCTGCTATATCTCCCACATGGAAAGTGCCAGGAGGGAGAAGTGGCGATTATGTTTAGACTTTCTCGGAACTGCTTCAAATCAACTAGATATCTTTGTGCTGTAAATCTCCCAACAGCCAAACGCAAAAGCAGCAAACATCTCGCTGTATGTCCCACATCCAAAGTGCCAAGAGAGAGCTTGCTCTCCCTGTCTTTGAGTACTGTTTTCGCTGTGCCGGTTACCTCTTTGCTAACATTCTCTTCAGCGCTGCAGGGAAACCAGGAACCACGTGGAGAAGGCACCCACACTGAAAGTGCCTGGAGGGAACATTGGGGCTTCTTCTCAGTGTCTCTGACATAGGGTTTCACTGTCCCGGGAAAGTCTCTGCTAACACCCTGCAGAGCGCTGTGCCCAATCTACAGAAACGTCTTGCGGTATCTCCTACAGGGAAAGTGCCAGGAGGGAACTGTCCATCTTGTTCTCAGTGTCTCTGAGAATTGCTCTGATTATCCCTGTGACCTCTTTGCTAAGACTCTCCAGAGAGCCGTCCTCAAAACAAACACACATCTTGACATATCTCCCACATTGATCGCAGTGTCTCCAGGAACGGCATTCAAGGAGCCAGGAACTTTTCTCCCTACACTGTCCATTGAGTTGTCCTCAAAACCAATATACATCCTGCTATATCTCCCACATGGAAAGTGCCAGGAGGGAGAAGTGGCGATTATGTTTAGACTTTCTCGGAACTGCTTCAAATCAACTAGATATCTTTGTGCTGTAAATCTCCCAACAGCCAAACGCAAAAGCAGCAAACATCTCGCTGTATGTCCCACATCCAAAGTGCCAAGAGAGAGCTTGCTCTCCCTCTCTTTGAGTACTGTTTTCGCTGTGCCGGTTACCTCTTTGCTAACATTCTCTTCAGCGCTGCAGGGAAACCAGGAACCACGTGGAGAAGGCACCCACACTGAAAGTGCCTGGAGGGAACATTGGGGCTTCTTCTCAGTGTCTCTGACATAGGGTTTCACTGTCCCGGGAAAGTCTCTGCTAACACCCTGCAGAGCGCTGTGCCCAATCTACAGAAACGTCTTGCGGTATCTCCTACAGGGAAAGTGCCAGGAGGGAATTGTCGAGCTTGTTCTCAGTGTCTCTGAGAATTGCTCTGATTATCCCTGTGACCTCTTTGCTAAGACTCTCCAGAGAGCCGTCCTCAAAACCAACACACATCTTGACATATCTCCCTCATTGATCGCAGTGTCTCCAGGAACGGCATTCAAGGAGCCAGGAACTTTTCTCCCTACACTGTCCATTGAGTTGTCCTCAAAACCAATATACATCCTGCTATATCTCCCACATGGAAAGTGCCAGGAGGGAGAAGTGGCGATTATGTTTAGACTTTCTCGGAACTGCTTCAAATCAACTAGATATCTTTGTGCTGTAAATCTCCCAACAGCCAAACGCAAAAGCAGCAAACATCTCGCTGTATGTCCCACATCCAAAGTGCCAAGAGAGAGCTTGCTCTCCCTCTCTTTGAGTACTGTTTTCGCTGTGCCGGTTACCTCTTTGCTAACATTCTCTTCAGCGCTGCAGGGAAACCAGGAACCACGTGGAGAAGGCACCCACACTGAAAGTGCCTGGAGGGAACATTGGGGCTTCTTCTCAGTGTCTCTGACATAGGGTTTCACTGTCCCGGGAAAGTCTCTGCTAACACCCTGCAGAGCGCTGTGCCCAATCTACAGAAACGTCTTGCGGTATCTCCTACAGGGAAAGTGCCAGGAGGGAATTGTCGAGCTTGTTCTCAGTGTCTCTGAGAATTGCTCTGATTATCCCTGTGACCTCTTTGCTAAGACTCTCCAGAGAGCCGTCCTCAAAACCAACACACATCTTGACATATCTCCCTCATTGATCGCAGTGTCTCCAGGAACGGCATTCAAGGAGCCAGGAACTTTTCTCCCTACACTGTCCATTGAGTTGTCCTCAAAACCAATATACATCCTGCTATATCTCCCACATGGAAAGTGCCAGGAGGGAGAAGTGGCGATTATGTTTAGACTTTCTCGGAACTGCTTCAAATCAACTAGATATCTTTGTGCTGTAAATCTCCCAACAGCCAAACGCAAAAGCAGCAAACATCTCGCTGTATGTCCCACATCCAAAGTGCCAAGAGAGAGCTTGCTCTCCCTCTCTTTGAGTACTGTTTTCGCTGTGCCGGTTACCTCTTTGCTAACATTCTCTTCAGCGCTGCAGGGAAACCAGGAACCACGTGGAGAAGGCACCCACACTGAAAGTGCCTGGAGGGAACATTGGGGCTTCTTCTCAGTGTCTCTGACATAGGGTTTCACTGTCCCGGGAAAGTCTCTGCTAACACCCTGCAGAGCGCTGTGCCCAATCTACAGAAACGTCTTGAGGTATCTCCTACAGGGAAAGTGCCAGGAGGGAACTGTCCATCTTGTTCTCAGTGTCTCTGAGAATTGCTCTGATTATCCCTGTGACCTCTTTGCTAAGACTCTCCAGAGAGCCGTCCTCAAAACAAACACACATCTTGACATATCTCCCACATTGATCGCAGTGTCTCCAGGAACGGCATTCAAGGAGCCAGGAACTTTTCTCCCTACACTGTCCATTGAGTTGTCCTCAAAACCAATATACATCCTGCTATATCTCCCACATGGAAAGTGCCAGGAGGGAGAAGTGGCGATTATGTTTAGACTTTCTCGGAACTGCTTCAAATCAACTAGATATCTTTGTGCTGTAAATCTCCCAACAGCCAAACGCAAAAGCAGCAAACATCTCGCTGTATGTCCCACATCCAAAGTGCCAAGAGAGAGCTTGCTCTCCCTGTCTTTGAGTACTGTTTTCACTGTCCCGGTTACCTCTTTGCTAACATTCTCTTCAGCGCTGCAGGGAAACCAGGAACCACGTGGAGAAGGCACCCACACTGAAAGTGCCTGGAGGGAACATTGGGGCTTCTTCTCAGTGTCTCTGACATAGGGTTTCACTGTCCCGGGAAAGTCTCTGCTAACACCCTGCAGAGCGCTGTGCCCAATCTACAGAAACGTCTTGCGGTATCTCCTACAGGGAAAGTGCCAGGAGGGAATTGTCGAGCTTGTTCTCAGTGTCTCTGAGAATTGCTCTGATTATCCCTGTGACCTCTTTGCTAAGACTCTCCAGAGAGCCGTCCTCAAAACAAACACACATCTTGACATATCTCCCACATTGATCGCAGTGTCTCCAGGAACGGCATTCAAGGAGCCAGGAACTTTTCTCCCTACACTGTCCATTGAGTTGTCCTCAAAACCAATATACATCCTGCTATATCTCCCACATGGAAAGTGCCAGGAGGGAGAAGTGGCGATTATGTTTAGACTTTCTCGGAACTGCTTCAAATCAACTAGATATCTTTGTGCTGTAAATCTCCCAACAGCCAAACGCAAAAGCAGCAAACATCTCGCTGTATGTCCCACATCCAAAGTGCCAAGAGAGAGCTTGCTCTCCCTCTCTTTGAGTACTGTTTTCGCTGTGCCGGTTACCTCTTTGCTAACATTCTCTTCAGCGCTGCAGGGAAACCAGGAACCACGTGGAGAAGGCACCCACACTGAAAGTGCCTGGAGGGAACATTGGGGCTTCTTCTCAGTGTCTCTGACATAGGGTTTCACTGTCCCGGGAAAGTCTCTGCTAACACCCTGCAGAGCGCTGTGCCCAATCTACAGAAACGTCTTGCGGTATCTCCTACAGGGAAAGTGCCAGGAGGGAATTGTCGAGCTTGTTCTCAGTGTCTCTGAGAATTGCTCTGATTATCCCTGTGACCTCTTTGCTAAGACTCTCCAGAGAGCCGTCCTCAAAACCAACACACATCTTGACATATCTCCCTCATTGATCGCAGTGTCTCCAGGAACGGCATTCAAGGAGCCAGGAACTTTTCTCCCTACACTGTCCATTGAGTTGTCCTCAAAACCAATATACATCCTGCTATATCTCCCACATGGAAAGTGCCAGGAGGGAGAAGTGGCGATTATGTTTAGACTTTCTCGGAACTGCTTCAAATCAACTAGATATCTTTGTGCTGTAAATCTCCCAACAGCCAAACGCAAAAGCAGCAAACATCTCGCTGTATGTCCCACATCCAAAGTGCCAAGAGAGAGCTTGCTCTCCCTCTCTTTGAGTACTGTTTTCGCTGTGCCGGTTACCTCTTTGCTAACATTCTCTTCAGCGCTGCAGGGAAACCAGGAACCACGTGGAGAAGGCACCCACACTGAAAGTGCCTGGAGGGAACATTGGGGCTTCTTCTCAGTGTCTCTGACATAGGGTTTCACTGTCCCGGGAAAGTCTCTGCTAACACCCTGCAGAGCGCTGTGCCCAATCTACAGAAACGTCTTGCGGTATCTCCTACAGGGAAAGTGCCAGGAGGGAACTGTCCATCTTGTTCTCAGTGTCTCTGAGAATTGCTCTGATTATCCCTGTGACCTCTTTGCTAAGACTCTCCAGAGAGCCGTCCTCAAAACCAACACACATCTTGACATATCTCCCACATTGATCGCAGTGTCTCCAGGAACGGCATTCAAGGAGCCAGGAACTTTTCTCCCTACACTGTCCATTGAGTTGTCCTCAAAACCAATATACATCCTGCTATATCTCCCACATGGAAAGTGCCAGGAGGGAGAAGTGGCGATTATGTTTAGACTTTCTCGGAACTGCTTCAAATCAACTAGATATCTTTGTGCTGTAAATCTCCCAACAGCCAAACGCAAAAGCAGCAAACATCTCGCTGTATGTCCCACATCCAAAGTGCCAAGAGAGAGCTTGCTCTCCCTGTCTTTGAGTACTGTTTTCACTGTCCCGGTTACCTCTTTGCTAACATTCTCTTCAGCGCTGCAGGGAAACCAGGAACCACGTGGAGAAGGCACCCACACTGAAAGTGCCTGGAGGGAACATTGGGGCTTCTTCTCAGTGTCTCTGACATAGGGTTTCACTGTCCCGGGAAAGTCTCTGCTAACACCCTGCAGAGCGCTGTGCCCAATCTACAGAAACGTCTTGCGGTATCTCCTACAGGGAAAGTGCCAGGAGGGAACTGTCCATCTTGTTCTCAGTGTCTCTGAGAATTGCTCTGATTATCCCTGTGACCTCTTTGCTAAGACTCTCCAGAGAGCCGTCCTCAAAACAAACACACATCTTGACATATCTCCCACATTGATCGCAGTGTCTCCAGGAACGGCATTCAAGGAGCCAGGAACTTTTCTCCCTACACTGTCCATTGAGTTGTCCTCAAAACCAATATACATCCTGCTATATCTCCCACATGGAAAGTGCCAGGAGGGAGAAGTGGCGATTATGTTTAGACTTTCTCGGAACTGCTTCAAATCAACTAGATATCTTTGTGCTGTAAATCTCCCAACAGCCAAACGCAAAAGCAGCAAACATCTCGCTGTATGTCCCACATCCAAAGTGCCAAGAGAGAGCTTGCTCTCCCTCTCTTTGAGTACTGTTTTCGCTGTGCCGGTTACCTCTTTGCTAACATTCTCTTCAGCGCTGCAGGGAAACCAGGAACCACGTGGAGAAGGCACCCACACTGAAAGTGCCTGGAGGGAACATTGGGGCTTCTTCTCAGTGTCTCTGACATAGGGTTTCACTGTCCCGGGAAAGTCTCTGCTAACACCCTGCAGAGCGCTGTGCCCAATCTACAGAAACGTCTTGCGGTATCTCCTACAGGGAAAGTGCCAGGAGGGAATTGTCGAGCTTGTTCTCAGTGTCTCTGAGAATTGCTCTGATTATCCCTGTGACCTCTTTGCTAAGACTCTCCAGAGAGCCGTCCTCAAAACCAACACACATCTTGACATATCTCCCTCATTGATCGCAGTGTCTCCAGGAACGGCATTCAAGGAGCCAGGAACTTTTCTCCCTACACTGTCCATTGAGTTGTCCTCAAAACCAAGATACATCCTGCTATATCTCCCACATGGAAAGTGCCAGGAGGGAGAAGTGGCGATTATGTTTAGACTTTCTCGGAACTGCTTCAAATCAACTAGATATCTTTGTGCTGTAAATCTCCCAACAGCCAAACGCAAAAGCAGCAAACATCTCGCTGTATGTCCCACATCCAAAGTGCCAAGAGAGAGCTTGCTCTCCCTGTCTTTGAGTACTGTTTTCGCTGTGCCGGTTACCTCTTTGCTAACATTCTCTTCAGCGCTGCAGGGAAACCAGGAACCACGTGGAGAAGGCACCCACACTGAAAGTGCCTGGAGGGAACATTGGGGCTTCTTCTCAGTGTCTCTGACATAGGGTTTCACTGTCCCGGGAAAGTCTCTGCTAACACCCTGCAGAGCGCTGTGCCCAATCTACAGAAACGTCTTGCGGTATCTCCTACAGGGAAAGTGCCAGGAGGGAACTGTCCATCTTGTTCTCAGTGTCTCTGAGAATTGCTCTGATTATCCCTGTGACCTCTTTGCTAAGACTCTCCAGAGAGCCGTCCTCAAAACAAACACACATCTTGACATATCTCCCACATTGATCGCAGTGTCTCCAGGAACGGCATTCAAGGAGCCAGGAACTTTTCTCCCTACACTGTCCATTGAGTTGTCCTCAAAACCAATATACATCCTGCTATATCTCCCACATGGAAAGTGCCAGGAGGGAGAAGTGGCGATTATGTTTAGACTTTCTCGGAACTGCTTCAAATCAACTAGATATCTTTGTGCTGTAAATCTCCCAACAGCCAAACGCAAAAGCAGCAAACATCTCGCTGTATGTCCCACATCCAAAGTGCCAAGAGAGAGCTTGCTCTCCCTGTCTTTGAGTACTGTTTTCGCTGTGCCGGTTACCTCTTTGCTAACATTCTCTTCAGCGCTGCAGGGAAACCAGGAACCACGTGGAGAAGGCACCCACACTGAAAGTGCCTGGAGGGAACATTGGGGCTTCTTCTCAGTGTCTCTGACATAGGGTTTCACTGTCCCGGGAAAGTCTCTGCTAACACCCTGCAGAGCGCTGTGCCCAATCTACAGAAACGTCTTGCGGTATCTCCTACAGGGAAAGTGCCAGGAGGGAACTGTCCATCTTGTTCTCAGTGTCTCTGAGAATTGCTCTGATTATCCCTGTGACCTCTTTGCTAAGACTCTCCAGAGAGCCGTCCTCAAAACCAACACACATCTTGACATATCTCCCACATTGATCGCAGTGTCTCCAGGAACGGCATTCAAGGAGCCAGGAACTTTTCTCCCTACACTGTCCATTGAGTTGTCCTCAAAACCAATATACATCCTGCTATATCTCCCACATGGAAAGTGCCAGGAGGGAGAAGTGGCGATTATGTTTAGACTTTCTCGGAACTGCTTCAAATCAACTAGATATCTTTGTGCTGTAAATCTCCCAACAGCCAAACGCAAAAGCAGCAAACATCTCGCTGTATGTCCCACATCCAAAGTGCCAAGAGAGAGCTTGCTCTCCCTGTCTTTGAGTACTGTTTTCGCTGTGCCGGTTACCTCTTTGCTAACATTCTCTTCAGCGCTGCAGGGAAACCAGGAACCACGTGGAGAAGGCACCCACACTGAAAGTGCCTGGAGGGAACATTGGGGCTTCTTCTCAGTGTCTCTGACATAGGGTTTCACTGTCCCGGGAAAGTCTCTGCTAACACCCTGCAGAGCGCTGTGCCCAATCTACAGAAACGTCTTGCGGTATCTCCTACAGGGAAAGTGCCAGGAGGGAACTGTCCATCTTGTTCTCAGTGTCTCTGAGAATTGCTCTGATTATCCCTGTGACCTCTTTGCTAAGACTCTCCAGAGAGCCGTCCTCAAAACCAACACACATCTTGACATATCTCCCTCATTGATCGCAGTGTCTCCAGGAACGGCATTCAAGGAGCCAGGAACTTTTCTCCCTACACTGTCCATTGAGTTGTCCTCAAACCAATATACATCCTGCTATATCTCCCACATGGAAAGTGCCAGGAGGAGAAGTGGCGATTATGTTTAGACTTTCTCGGAACTGCTTCAAATCAACTAGATATCTTTGTGCTGTAAATCTCCCAACAGCCAAACGCAAAAGCAGCAAACATCTCGCTGTATGTCCCACATCCAAAGTGCCAAGAGAGAGCTTGCTCTCCCTGTCTTGAGTACTGTTTTCGCTGTGCCGGTTACCTCTTTGCTAACATTCTCTTCAGCGCTGCAGGGAAACCAGGAACCACGTGGAGAAGGCACCCACACTGAAAGTGCCTGGAGGGAACATTGGGCTTCTTCTCAGTGTCTCTGACATAGGGTTTCACTGTCCCGGGAAAGTCTCTGCTAACACCCCTGCAGAGCGCTGTGCCCAATCTACAGAAACGTCTTGCGGTATCTCCTACAGGGAAAGTGCCAGGAGGGAACTGTCCATCTTGTTCTCAGTGTCTCTGAGAATTGCCTCTGATTATCCCTGTGACCTCTTGCTAAGACTCTCCAGAGAGCCGTCCTCAAAACAAACACACATCTTGACATATCTCCCACATTGATCGCAGTGTCTCCAGGAACGGCATTCAAGGAGCCAGGAACTTTTCTCCTACACTGTCCATTGAGTTGTCCTCAAAACCAATATACATCCTGCTATATCTCCCACATGGAAAGTGCCAGGAGGGAGAAGTGGCGATTATGTTTAGACTTTCTCGGAACTGCTTCAAATCAACTAGATATCTTTGTGCTGTAAATCTCCCAACAGCCAAACGCAAAAGCAGCAAACATCTCGCTGTATGTCCCACATCCAAAGTGCCAAGAGAGAGCTTGCTCTCCCTCTCTTTGAGTACTGTTTTCGCTGTGCCGGTTACCTCTTTGCTAACATTCTCTTCAGCGCTGCAGGGAAACCAGGAACCACGTGGAGAAGGCACCCACACTGAAAGTGCCTGGAGGGAACATTGGGGCTTCTTCTCAGTGTCTCTGACATAGGGTTTCACTGTCCCGGGAAAGTCTCTGCTAACACCCTGCAGGAGCGCTGTGCCCAATCTACAGAAACGTCTTGCGGTATCTCCTACAGGGAAAGTGCCAGGAGGGAATTGTCGAGCTTGTTCTCAGTGTCTCTGAGATTGCTCTGATTATCCCTGTGACCTCTTTGCTAAGACTCTCCAGAGAGCCGTCCTCAAAACCAACACACATCTTGACATATCTCCCTCATTGATCGCAGTGTCTCCAGAACGGCATTCAAGGAGCCAGCCAGGAACTTTTCTCCCTACACTGTCCATTGAGTTGTCCTCAAAACCAAGATACATCCTGCTATATCTCCCACATGGAAAGTGCCAGGAGGGAGAAGTGGCGATTATGTTTAGACTTTCTCGGAACTGCTTCAAATCAACTAGATATCTTTGTGCTGTAAATCTCCCAACAGCCAAACGCAAAAGCAGCAAACATCTCGCTGTATGTCCCACATCCAAAGTGCCAAGAGAGAGCTTGCTCTCCCTGTCTTTGAGTACTGTTTTCGCTGTGCCGGTTACCTCTTTGCTAACATTCTCTTCAGCGCTGCAGGGAAACCAGGAACCACGTGGAGAAGGCACCCACACTGAAAGTGCCTGGAGGGAACATTGGGGCTTCTTCTCAGTGTCTCTGACATAGGGTTTCACTGTCCCGGGAAAGTCTCTGCTAACACCCTGCAGAGCGCTGTGCCCAATCTACAGAAACGTCTTGCGGTATCTCCTACAGGGAAAGTGCCAGGAGGGAACTGTCCATCTTGTTCTCAGTGTCTCTGAGAATTGCTCTGATTATCCCTGTGACCTCTTTGCTAAGACTCTCCAGAGAGCCGTCCTCAAAACCAACACACATCTTGACATATCTCCCACATTGATCGCAGTGTCTCCAGGAACGGCATTCAAGGAGCCAGGAACTTTTCTCCCTACACTGTCCATTGAGTTGTCCTCAAAACCAATATACATCCTGCTATATCTCCCACATGGAAAGTGCCAGGAGGGAGAAGTGGCGATTATGTTTAGACTTTCTCGGAACTGCTTCAAATCAACTAGATATCTTTGTGCTGTAAATCTCCCAACAGCCAAACGCAAAAGCAGCAAAACATCTCGCTGTATGTCCCACATCCAAAGTGCCAAGAGAGAGCTTGCTCTCCCTCTCTTTGAGTACTGTTTTCACTGTCCCGGTTACCTCTTTGCTAACATTCTCTTCAGCGCTGCAGGGAAACCAGGAACCACGTGGAGAAGGCACCCACACTGAAAGTGCCTGGAGGGAACATTGGGGCTTCTTCTCAGTGTCTCTGACATAGGGTTTCACTGTCCCGGGAAAGTCTCTGCTAACACCCTGCAGAGCGCTGTGCCCAATCTACAGAAACGTCTTGCGGTATCTCCTACAGGGAAAGTGCCAGGAGGGAATTGTCGAGCTTGTTCTCAGTGTCTCTGAGAATTGCTCTGATTATCCCTGTGACCTCTTTGCTAAGACTCTCCAGAGAGCCGTCCTCAAAACCAACACACATCTTGACATATCTCCCACATTGATCGCAGTGTCTCCAGGAACGGCATTCAAGGAGCCAGGAACTTTTCTCCCTACACTGTCCATTGAGTTGTCCTCAAAACCAATATACATCCTGCTATATCTCCCACATGGAAAGTGCCAGGAGGGAGAAGTGGCGATTATGTTTAGACTTTCTCGGAACTGCTTCAAATCAACTAGATATCTTTGTGCTGTAAATCTCCCAACAGCCAAACGCAAAAGCAGCAAACATCTCGCTGTATGTCCCACATCCAAAGTGCCAAGAGAGAGCTTGCTCTCCCTGTCTTTGAGTACTGTTTTCGCTGTGCCGGTTACCTCTTTGCTAACATTCTCTTCAGCGCTGCAGGGAAACCAGGAACCACGTGGAGAAGGCACCCACACTGAAAGTGCCTGGAGGGAACATTGGGGCTTCTTCTCAGTGTCTCTGACATAGGGTTTCACTGTCCCGGGAAAGTCTCTGCTAACACCCTGCAGAGCGCTGTGCCCAATCTACAGAAACGTCTTGCGGTATCTCCTACAGGGAAAGTGCCAGGAGGGAACTGTCCATCTTGTTCTCAGTGTCTCTGAGAATTGCTCTGATTATCCCTGTGACCTCTTTGCTAAGACTCTCCAGAGAGCCGTCCTCAAAACCAACACACATCTTGACATATCTCCCACATTGATCGCAGTGTCTCCAGGAACGGCATTCAAGGAGCCAGGAACTTTTCTCCCTACACTGTCCATTGAGTTGTCCTCAAAACCAATATACATCCTGCTATATCTCCCACATGGAAAGTGCCAGGAGGGAGAAGTGGCGATTATGTTTAGACTTTCTCGGAACTGCTTCAAATCAACTAGATATCTTTGTGCTGTAAATCTCCCAACAGCCAAACGCAAAAGCAGCAAACATCTCGCTGTATGTCCCACATCCAAAGTGCCAAGAGAGAGCTTGCTCTCCCTGTCTTTGAGTACTGTTTTCGCTGTGCCGGTTACCTCTTTGCTAACATTCTCTTCAGCGCTGCAGGGAAACCAGGAACCACGTGGAGAAGGCACCCACACTGAAAGTGCCTGGAGGGAACATTGGGGCTTCTTCTCAGTGTCTCTGACATAGGGTTTCACTGTCCCGGGAAAGTCTCTGCTAACACCCTGCAGAGCGCTGTGCCCAATCTACAGAAACGTCTTGCGGTATCTCCTACAGGGAAAGTGCCAGGAGGGAACTGTCCATCTTGTTCTCAGTGTCTCTGAGAATTGCTCTGATTATCCCTGTGACCTCTTTGCTAAGACTCTCCAGAGAGCCGTCCTCAAAACCAACACACATCTTGACATATCTCCCTCATTGATCGCAGTGTCTCCAGGAACGGCATTCAAGGAGCCAGGAACTTTTCTCCCTACACTGTCCATTGAGTTGTCCTCAAAACCAATATACATCCTGCTATATCTCCCACATGGAAAGTGCCAGGAGGGAGAAGTGGCGATTATGTTTAGACTTTCTCGGAACTGCTTCAAATCAACTAGATATCTTTGTGCTGTAAATCTCCCAACAGCCAAACGCAAAAGCAGCAAACATCTCGCTGTATGTCCCACATCCAAAGTGCCAAGAGAGAGCTTGCTCTCCCCTGTCTTTGAGTACTGTTTTCGCTGTGCCGGTTACCTCTTTGCTAACATTCTCTTCAGCGCTGCAGGGAAACCAGGAACCACGTGGAGAAGGCACCCACACTGAAAGTGCCTGGAGGGAACATTGGGGCTTCTTCTCAGTGTCTCTGACATAGGGTTTCACTGTCCCGGGAAAGTCTCTGCTAACACCCTGCAGAGCGCTGTGCCCAATCTACAGAAACGTCTTGCGGTATCTCCTACAGGGAAAGTGCCAGGAGGGAATTGTCGAGCTTGTTCTCAGTGTCTCTGAGAATTGCTCTGATTATCCCTGTGACCTCTTTGCTAAGACTCTCCAGAGAGCCGTCCTCAAAACCAACACACATCTTGACATATCTCCCTCATTGATCGCAGTGTCTCCAGGAACGGCATTCAAGGAGCCAGGAACTTTTCTCCCTACACTGTCCATTGAGTTGTCCTCAAAACCAATATACATCCTGCTATATCTCCCACATGGAAAGTGCCAGGAGGGAGAAGTGGCGATTATGTTTAGACTTTCTCGGAACTGCTTCAAATCAACTAGATATCTTTGTGCTGTAAATCTCCCAACAGCCAAACGCAAAAGCAGCAAACATCTCGCTGTATGTCCCACATCCAAAGTGCCAAGAGAGAGCTTGCTCTCCCTCTCTTTGAGTACTGTTTTCGCTGTGCCGGTTACCTCTTTGCTAACATTCTCTTCAGCGCTGCAGGGAAACCAGGAACCACGTGGAGAAGGCACCCACACTGAAAGTGCCTGGAGGGAACATTGGGGCTTCTTCTCAGTGTCTCTGACATAGGGTTTCACTGTCCCGGGAAAGTCTCTGCTAACACCCTGCAGAGCGCTGTGCCCAATCTACAGAAACGTCTTGCGGTATCTCCTACAGGGAAAGTGCCAGGAGGGAATTGTCGAGCTTGTTCTCAGTGTCTCTGAGAATTGCTCTGATTATCCCTGTGACCTCTTTGCTAAGACTCTCCAGAGAGCCGTCCTCAAAACCAACACACATCTTGACATATCTCCCACATTGATCGCAGTGTCTCCAGGAACGGCATTCAAGGAGCCAGGAACTTTTCTCCCTACACTGTCCATTGAGTTGTCCTCAAAACCAATATACATCCTGCTATATCTCCCACATGGAAAGTGCCAGGAGGGAGAAGTGGCGATTATGTTTAGACTTTCTCGGAACTGCTTCAAATCAACTAGATATCTTTGTGCTGTAAATCTCCCAACAGCCAAACGCAAAAGCAGCAAACATCTCGCTGTATGTCCCACATCCAAAGTGCCAAGAGAGAGCTTGCTCTCCCTGTCTTTGAGTACTGTTTTCGCTGTGCCGGTTACCTCTTTGCTAACATTCTCTTCAGCGCTGCAGGGAAACCAGGAACCACGTGGAGAAGGCACCCACACTGAAAGTGCCTGGAGGGAACATTGGGGCTTCTTCTCAGTGTCTCTGACATAGGGTTTCACTGTCCCGGGAAAGTCTCTGCTAACACCCTGCAGAGCGCTGTGCCCAATCTACAGAAACGTCTTGCGGTATCTCCTACAGGGAAAGTGCCAGGAGGGAACTGTCCATCTTGTTCTCAGTGTCTCTGAGAATTGCTCTGATTATCCCTGTGACCTCTTTGCTAAGACTCTCCAGAGAGCCGTCCTCAAAACCAACACACATCTTGACATATCTCCCACATTGATCGCAGTGTCTCCAGGAACGGCATTCAAGGAGCCAGGAACTTTTCTCCCTACACTGTCCATTGAGTTGTCCTCAAAACCAATATACATCCTGCTATATCTCCCACATGGAAAGTGCCAGGAGGGAGAAGTGGCGATTATGTTTAGACTTTCTCGGAACTGCTTCAAATCAACTAGATATCTTTGTGCTGTAAATCTCCCAACAGCCAAACGCAAAAGCAGCAAACATCTCGCTGTATGTCCCACATCCAAAGTGCCAAGAGAGAGCTTGCTCTCCCTCTCTTTGAGTACTGTTTTCGCTGTGCCGGTTACCTCTTTGCTAACATTCTCTTCAGCGCTGCAGGGAAACCAGGAACCACGTGGAGAAGGCACCCACACTGAAAGTGCCTGGAGGGAACATTGGGGCTTCTTCTCAGTGTCTCTGACATAGGGTTTCACTGTCCCGGGAAAGTCTCTGCTAACACCCTGCAGAGCGCTGTGCCCAATCTACAGAAACGTCTTGCGGTATCTCCTACAGGGAAAGTGCCAGGAGGGAACTGTCCATCTTGTTCTCAGTGTCTCTGAGAATTGCTCTGATTATCCCTGTGACCTCTTTGCTAAGACTCTCCAGAGAGCCGTCCTCAAAACCAACACACATCTTGACATATCTCCCTCATTGATCGCAGTGTCTCCAGGAACGGCATTCAAGGAGCCAGGAACTTTTCTCCCTACACTGTCCATTGAGTTGTCCTCAAAACCAATATACATCCTGCTATATCTCCCACATGGAAAGTGCCAGGAGGGAGAAGTGGCGATTATGTTTAGACTTTCTCGGAACTGCTTCAAATCAACTAGATATCTTTGTGCTGTAAATCTCCCAACAGCCAAACGCAAAAGCAGCAAACATCTCGCTGTATGTCCCACATCCAAAGTGCCAAGAGAGAGCTTGCTCTCCCTCTCTTTGAGTACTGTTTTCACTGTCCCGGTTACCTCTTTGCTAACATTCTCTTCAGCGCTGCAGGGAAACCAGGAACCACGTGGAGAAGGCACCCACACTGAAAGTGCCTGGAGGGAACATTGGGGCTTCTTCTCAGTGTCTCTGACATAGGGTTTCACTGTCCCGGGAAAGTCTCTGCTAACACCCTGCAGAGCGCTGTGCCCAATCTACAGAAACGTCTTGCGGTATCTCCTACAGGGAAAGTGCCAGGAGGGAACTGTCCATCTTGTTCTCAGTGTCTCTGAGAATTGCTCTGATTATCCCTGTGACCTCTTTGCTAAGACTCTCCAGAGAGCCGTCCTCAAAACAAACACACATCTTGACATATCTCCCACATTGATCGCAGTGTCTCCAGGAACGGCATTCAAGGAGCCAGGAACTTTTCTCCCTACACTGTCCATTGAGTTGTCCTCAAAACCAATATACATCCTGCTATATCTCCCACATGGAAAGTGCCAGGAGGGAGAAGTGGCGATTATGTTTAGACTTTCTCGGAACTGCTTCAAATCAACTAGATATCTTTGTGCTGTAAATCTCCCAACAGCCAAACGCAAAAGCAGCAAACATCTCGCTGTATGTCCCACATCCAAAGTGCCAAGAGAGAGCTTGCTCTCCCTCTCTTTGAGTACTGTTTTCGCTGTGCCGGTTACCTCTTTGCTAACATTCTCTTCAGCGCTGCAGGGAAACCAGGAACCACGTGGAGAAGGCACCCACACTGAAAGTGCCTGGAGGGAACATTGGGGCTTCTTCTCAGTGTCTCTGACATAGGGTTTCACTGTCCCGGGAAAGTCTCTGCTAACACCCTGCAGAGCGCTGTGCCCAATCTACAGAAACGTCTTGCGGTATCTCCTACAGGGAAAGTGCCAGGAGGGAATTGTCGAGCTTGTTCTCAGTGTCTCTGAGAATTGCTCTGATTATCCCTGTGACCTCTTTGCTAAGACTCTCCAGAGAGCCGTCCTCAAAACCAACACACATCTTGACATATCTCCCTCATTGATCGCAGTGTCTCCAGGAACGGCATTCAAGGAGCCAGGAACTTTTCTCCCTACACTGTCCATTGAGTTGTCCTCAAAACCAATATACATCCTGCTATATCTCCCACATGGAAAGTGCCAGGAGGGAGAAGTGGCGATTATGTTTAGACTTTCTCGGAACTGCTTCAAATCAACTAGATATCTTTGTGCTGTAAATCTCCCAACAGCCAAACGCAAAAGCAGCAAACATCTCGCTGTATGTCCCACATCCAAAGTGCCAAGAGAGAGCTTGCTCTCCCTGTCTTTGAGTACTGTTTTCGCTGTGCCGGTTACCTCTTTGCTAACATTCTCTTCAGCGCTGCAGGGAAACCAGGAACCACGTGGAGAAGGCACCCACACTGAAAGTGCCTGGAGGGAACATTGGGGCTTCTTCTCAGTGTCTCTGACATAGGGTTTCACTGTCCCGGGAAAGTCTCTGCTAACACCCTGCAGAGCGCTGTGCCCAATCTACAGAAACGTCTTGCGGTATCTCCTACAGGGAAAGTGCCAGGAGGGAATTGTCGAGCTTGTTCTCAGTGTCTCTGAGAATTGCTCTGATTATCCCTGTGACCTCTTTGCTAAGACTCTCCAGAGAGCCGTCCTCAAAACCAACACACATCTTGACATATCTCCCACATTGATCGCAGTGTCTCCAGGAACGGCATTCAAGGAGCCAGGAACTTTTCTCCCTACACTGTCCATTGAGTTGTCCTCAAAACCAATATACATCCTGCTATATCTCCCACATGGAAAGTGCCAGGAGGGAGAAGTGGCGATTATGTTTAGACTTTCTCGGAACTGCTTCAAATCAACTAGATATCTTTGTGCTGTAAATCTCCCAACAGCCAAACGCAAAAGCAGCAAACATCTCGCTGTATGTCCCACATCCAAAGTGCCAAGAGAGAGCTTGCTCTCCCTCTCTTTGAGTACTGTTTTCGCTGTGCCGGTTACCTCTTTGCTAACATTCTCTTCAGCGCTGCAGGGAAACCAGGAACCACGTGGAGAAGGCACCCACACTGAAAGTGCCTGGAGGGAACATTGGGGCTTCTTCTCAGTGTCTCTGACATAGGGTTTCACTGTCCCGGGAAAGTCTCTGCTAACACCCTGCAGAGCGCTGTGCCCAATCTACAGAAACGTCTTGCGGTATCTCCTACAGGGAAAGTGCCAGGAGGGAATTGTCGAGCTTGTTCTCAGTGTCTCTGAGAATTGCTCTGATTATCCCTGTGACCTCTTTGCTAAGACTCTCCAGAGAGCCGTCCTCAAAACCAACACACATCTTGACATATCTCCCTCATTGATCGCAGTGTCTCCAGGAACGGCATTCAAGGAGCCAGGAACTTTTCTCCCTACACTGTCCATTGAGTTGTCCTCAAAACCAATATACATCCTGCTATATCTCCCACATGGAAAGTGCCAGGAGGGAGAAGTGGCGATTATGTTTAGACTTTCTCGGAACTGCTTCAAATCAACTAGATATCTTTGTGCTGTAAATCTCCCAACAGCCAAACGCAAAAGCAGCAAACATCTCGCTGTATGTCCCACATCCAAAGTGCCAAGAGAGAGCTTGCTCTCCCTCTCTTTGAGTACTGTTTTCGCTGTGCCGGTTACCTCTTTGCTAACATTCTCTTCAGCGCTGCAGGGAAACCAGGAACCACGTGGAGAAGGCACCCACACTGAAAGTGCCTGGAGGGAACATTGGGGCTTCTTCTCAGTGTCTCTGACATAGGGTTTCACTGTCCCGGGAAAGTCTCTGCTAACACCCTGCAGAGCGCTGTGCCCAATCTACAGAAACGTCTTGCGGTATCTCCTACAGGGAAAGTGCCAGGAGGGAATTGTCGAGCTTGTTCTCAGTGTCTCTGAGAATTGCTCTGATTATCCCTGTGACCTCTTTGCTAAGACTCTCCAGAGAGCCGTCCTCAAAACCAACACACATCTTGACATATCTCCCTCATTGATCGCAGTGTCTCCAGGAACGGCATTCAAGGAGCCAGGAACTTTTCTCCCTACACTGTCCATTGAGTTGTCCTCAAAACCAATATACATCCTGCTATATCTCCCACATGGAAAGTGCCAGGAGGGAGAAGTGGCGATTATGTTTAGACTTTCTCGGAACTGCTTCAAATCAACTAGATATCTTTGTGCTGTAAATCTCCCAACAGCCAAACGCAAAAGCAGCAAACATCTCGCTGTATGTCCCACATCCAAAGTGCCAAGAGAGAGCTTGCTCTCCCTGTCTTTGAGTACTGTTTTCGCTGTGCCGGTTACCTCTTTGCTAACATTCTCTTCAGCGCTGCAGGGAAACCAGGAACCACGTGGAGAAGGCACCCACACTGAAAGTGCCTGGAGGGAACATTGGGGCTTCTTCTCAGTGTCTCTGACATAGGGTTTCACTGTCCCGGGAAAGTCTCTGCTAACACCCTGCAGAGCGCTGTGCCCAATCTACAGAAACGTCTTGCGGTATCTCCTACAGGGAAAGTGCCAGGAGGGAACTGTCCATCTTGTTCTCAGTGTCTCTGAGAATTGCTCTGATTATCCCTGTGACCTCTTTGCTAAGACTCTCCAGAGAGCCGTCCTCAAAACCAACACACATCTTGACATATCTCCCACATTGATCGCAGTGTCTCCAGGAACGGCATTCAAGGAGCCAGGAACTTTTCTCCCTACACTGTCCATTGAGTTGTCCTCAAACCAATATACATCCTGCTATATCTCCCACATGGAAAGTGCCAGGAGGGAGAAGTGGCGATTATGTTTAGACTTTCTCGGAACTGCTTCAAATCAACTAGATATCTTTGTGCTGTAAATCTCCCAACAGCC